>NC_141034.1:51390000-51432500 GCF_052040795.2 Danio rerio
AGGAAATATTGCGAAAATTCTCTTTTCTCCCCCAACAATCATACACGCACACGCACGCAGACACACACACACACACACACACACACACACGAAATCAGAATTATTAGCGCCCCTTTGAATTTATTATTATATATTTTTTAATATTTCCCAAATGATGTTTAACAGGGCAGGAAAATTTTTCAAAGTATGTCTGATAATATTTTGTCTTCTGGAGAAAGTCTTATTTGTTTTATTTTAGCCAGAATAAAAGCATTTTTTTATATTTTTAAAAGCCATTTTTAAGGTCAAAATTATTAGCCAATTAGTCTACAGAACAAACCCTCATTATACAATAGCTTGCCTAATTATCCCAATTAACCTGCCTAATTAACCTAATTAACCTAGTTAAGCCTTTAAACTTTCAGCTGTATAGAAGTGTCTTGAAAAATATCTTGTCAAATATTATTTGACAATTAAATAATAATACACTATTATGTTCAGAGATGTTTTGAAAAAAATCTTCTCTCTGTTAAACAGAAAATGGAAAAAAAAAGAAAAACAGGGGGGCTAATAATTCTGATATACATATACATACAGTCGATGTCAGAATTATTAGCCCCCCTAAATTATTAGCCCCCCTGTTTTCCATTTTCTGTTTAACAGAGAGAAGATTTTTTTATAAATGCATACATAAATACATACATACATACAGGGGGGTTGGTGGGGTGTGAGGATGCAGTGCTTATGATCTAGCGAAGGTGAGTGACTAATTTTGAGGTGGTATTGAGGCTGAGTTGATTTATGATTGCGTGATCTGAACAAAGGGGGGTTGTGGGGTGGTGGGATGGGTGGGTTGGAGATTGGGCCGGTCCACTATGCCACTGGATGAATCCCTCACCCTACTTTAGAGCAACATAAAGGACATTAACCAATAATTCTTTTCATGCGGATAGCCTTACTGTGAAATTTTCACACCTGATTGTGCTTTCATGGCTGTACACAAATATTTTAAAAAAGAAAGTCAAATTACAAATTAAACTTTTTAAAAATGCTTATTTTATCTCTTGCTCTTTCTCTCAACTCCAAAAAAGTTCATGTGATGCAGCATTCAGTGTCAAATCCTCCACAGTGTGAGCATTTGTACAGCTTGTTTTGACATTAAATGAAACGAAGAGTTGGTGTGTAGCTGTGATAAACGAGGACGCTTGTTCAATCTCCATGTGTGCAATAATCTGAGAGAGCAGATGTGCACAGCGAATTCTGATCCCAGCACATCCTTGCCTTCCTTTTGAGGATTACACTGAATAATAGCAACTCTTCAGTGCAGATAAACAAATGCTCAGTGCAATTTTCAAACATGCAAAAAAGTTAGAGTTGATAATTAACAGATGGAAACCTCACACCAAGCAATCCTGATAACACACCGTTGTTGTACAAATAACTTATTTTTACCTTGTTGCTAAGAAAATAGTTGTGACTTTTATTTAATTTAACTTAATGCAAAAATAACTGAAATTAAACTAAAGTAAAATAAAACTAAATATATTTAATACATACAGACTAATATAAATGATAATACAAAACCACATTAATTCATTCATTCATTTTTCTTGTCGTCTTAGTCCCTTATCAATTCGGGGTCGCCACAGCGGAATGAACCGCCAACTTATCCAGCACGTTTTTACGCAGCGGATAACCTTCCAGCCGGAACCCATCTTTGGCAAACATCCATACACACTCATTCCTACACTACGGACAATTTAGCCTACCCAATTCACGCATGTCTTTGGACTGTGGGGGAGCACCCGGAGGAAACCCACGCGGAGTGAGGCGACAGCTTTACCTACTATGCCAATGCATTGCCAACCACATTAATACAACTTCAAAATCTATCAGTAATAAAATAAATTTAAAGCTTTAAAATCTATTTTTTGAAGTTGTGGATAAAAATAAAGCAAACTAAAAATAAAATTAAACAAAAGACATAAAATTAAACTACTTTTGAACTTTAAATTTAAATTTAAAACAAGCAAGCAAAAATTAAAACAAACTTCTTAAAAACTATAAAACTACTTATATAAAACTGATTAAAATGACTTATTTTTTACATTAAAGCTACTTCTAAAACTACTTTTCATTTTTAGTTATTAGTAAGTTAGTGAGATAAAAGAGGTATAATTTAAAATATTAAAGGTCCAATAAAATAAAAGTAATGTTTTTTAGATTTTAGTATCAGTATGTTAGTATTAAGGGGCAAGGCAGTGGCGCAGTAGGTAGTGCTGTTGCCTCACAGCAAGAAGGTCGCTGGTTCGAACCTCGGCTCAGTTGGCGTTTCTGTGTGAAGTTTGCATGTTCTCCCTGCGTTCGCGGGTGCTCTGGTTTCCCCCACAGTCCAAAGACACAGGTACAGGTGAATTGGGTTGGCTAAATTGTCCGTAGTGTATGAGTGTGTGTGTAAATGTGTGTGTGGATGTTTCCCAGAGATGGGTTGCGGCTGGAAGGGCATCCGCTGCGTAAAAACTTGCTGGATAAGTTGGCGGTTCATTCCGCTGGGCGACCCCGGATTAATAAAGGGACTAAGCTGACAAGAAAATGAATGAATGAATGAATGTTAGTATTAACCATAGGGCTTAGTGTTTTTGTTAATTTTTATCCTTTGGTATTTGTAATGTATTACCTATTTTGCTTCGTTTGTTTGTTTTGATACTTTGATATTTTTGTAGAAGATAGTGAATATTAATTTTCATAGTTGTGTTTTGTTATTTATTTTGTTCAGAGAGGGAAGCAGTGGCCTGGAGGACTCACCTGTTTTTATTCTTTTTCATGGGAGCTAGGTAAGATCTCTGCTGGAAGAACAGCTATTGTCAGGGAACTGTTTTGTTTAGCTGCCCTTCTGTTATTTGTTATTAATTTTTGTTTCTTCCTGTAATGTTATTTAAATGAGATTAATAATATATTGACAGGGATGTCAGTTTATCATATTCAAACATCTGTGTCTTTCATATGTTCGGCTCAAATTCTGATTTCATGAATAGAGCCAGTTTTGGATTTTGGGTCGTAACATGCACAAATACACTTCACTACACATGTACACACAGACATCCCCTATATATTACATAACTGCAGAACTACTATATTTATATATAACAACTTTAACTATTAAAAGCTATTAGCTACTAGTTCATCAGGTAAAGTTATTAATAACTAATAAAGTTATGCAAACGCTCTGAAATTCCTGCTCCCTGTCAAGAACACCTGTTGGACTCTACAGGCTTACACACACACACACACACACACACACACACACACACACACACACACACACACACACACACACACACACACACACACACACACATACATAGCTATAGATAACAGACAATCACTCCCTATCCCCTCTCCAACGCCTTCGTGTGCTTTCACCCACTGGAGGGGGTAGGCGGGTCTGCAACTAGTGCCTCCATGGCTGCAGGATCAGATGGCTGCCCTCGCTCATCGGACTATATCCATACCCCCTGTTCCCATCCCCTTTGGCAATGTTGTGTCTTGTCTGTGTGTTTTTGTGCTTAATTGCAGGGGGTCTTTTTTGTCTCCCTGGTCCCACGTTGCTTCAATTCACGGGCAAGGTGTGAGGGAGTTTTTTTTGCCTCCCTTTCCTGACATGTATCTTATTTCCTTTCCTAAATGCTACCTCCTGTGACCTGTCTTCCCCTGACAATTGTGATGTCTGTGAACGGTCGGGGAGGTTCAATTATACAAAAGTGTAAGTGACGAATAAAGGCCTGATTTGATTTGATTTTGAACTAATAATCTTAACTTTTCTGAATTTGATTGTAATGCAATAATGTGCACCTTTTTTGAAGCTGCTTTGAAACAATAATTATTATGAAAAATAGTATACAAATAAACATTAAATTGAATTGAATTGTAAAAATACACTGTAAAATTTGTTACTTAAAAAAGTGAGTAAACCTATTATAACTCAGAACTAATCACTTTTTACAGTCTAAAACAATACTGTCTTCCAGTTTGTCAATCTTAAAACAGGCGTACCTGAACGGCCTTCTGAGATTGGATGTCCACAATGAGCAGTCGGTTCAGCAAAGGCTGTGTTGCGTAAATGAACTTGTCCTTCACGTTGACGGCAGACGTCCACAAGCATTTCTGCTCCATCTCTCCTTCCACAAGCGGACAAACCTCCTCCTACAGGAATGAAACAGAGAGTTATCTAACTTGACTGTACACACCAAAAAATAGTAAATGCATCTCAAAAGTGGCCAGAAAACGACACTTTCTTTTCTATGAAGTCATCTAAATTGATAATTTCGTTAATGGTTTCTCAGCGTTATTGCCCTATACAGCTGCATTGACACCCTCTGCCAATGCCTTGATGAAATAAACTGTTGGATGTGCCAAAACTTTCTTCAGTTAAAAAAGGGAAAACTGAAGTTATTGCATTTGGGAACAGAGTTGAAGTTCTCAAGGTGAATGCCTACATTGGCTCTAAAGGTCAAACAACAAAAAATAAGGTCAAGAATCTTGATGTTATTCTGGAGTCAGATCTGAGTTTCAATAGTCATGTCAAAGCAGTAACTAAATCAGCATCCTATCATCTTAAAAACATTGCAAGAATGAGGGTGCTTTCACACCTGTGAATCGATTTAGTTGTTCTGAAACAGGGATTCAAATTGTTACATTGTTGCTCTTTGTTCTTGGTGTGGTTTGCTTTCACACTGCAGAGTTTCTAAACGGCCGAAAATAGCTAAAACAAGTCACGTGCGAGTAAACTCTCCTCACATTGGTCAGTTTCACGGCTTATTTGCAGAGCCCTGCTCAGCTGTCAGATGGGTGGTGGTTTGGTGGTGTTTGACAGGGTGTGCGCGACGTGTCTGAAGAGCAAGGAGGGATGCGGTGGGGAGGGTTGAGAAGGGTAACGTATTTGAGGACCGGGAGGGAGACACGAGATTTCCGGGAGATTATCACTCGTTTGCGGGCATCCGGGAGTCTCTGTGCATTTGCGGGTAACTCCCGGAACTTTCCACAATACTCATAATTCTCTCTTCATATAGCCGTATGCCTATTACATATCCATAAAACACTGTGATATAACCAGGCTCGGATCGTATCGCTTTCTCACTACAATCGATCCACTCCAGAGTTCGTTTTAATCGAGACGAGACCACCTCATTCAGGCGATCTCAGACCGATTGTTTTGGCTCGGATCCGAGCGCGATTGCTGTATTCACATATGCCAAACGAACCACGCAAACTGGGAAAACGAGACAGGTTCCGAAACAAAAGTCTAGGTATGAAAGGAACCCTTATATGCTTTGTTTCCAGTGAGGACAGCAGGATTTCTGTAATGGCCTCCTCACAGGGCTTCTCAAAAAGACAGTCAGACAGTTGCAGCTGATCCAGTACGCTGCGGCCAGGATTCTGATCAGAACCAGAAAATCAGAGCACATCACACCTGTCCTCAGGTCTATACACTGGCTCCCAGTTGCATTCGGAATAGATTTTAAAGTATTATTACTTGTCTATAAGTCACTAAATGGCCTAGGAGCTCAATACATTACAGATATGCTCATTGAATACAAACTTAACAGTTCACTGAGATCATTAGGATCAAATAATGAGAAATTCCCCTGCTTCTGGAATAAGTATCCAGAATTGATCAGATGTGCTCCAACATTAAGTGCATTCAAATCAAGACTCAAAACACTTCTGTTTAGCAAATATTCTGACCATTAAAATGCTCTCTAGTATCTGACAAGCCCCGCCCCCATCAATACACTTCTCATTTGCTTTTTTATTTGATGCGCTTCAGCTCCACCACGTTTACTGACAGAGCTTTGATAAAAAACAAAACGCTATTGGGTTTTTATTTAAAAGGGGAGGAGCTACACTATGTACCACCTTCTCTTCATTTTTCAGTTGAGATTATGTCACACATCATAAAAAAATGCACATTTCAAAGCACTTTATGAGACCTTTAATGATGCAATTGCATATACATTGCATTGTGGCATGATGTGAATGGACCACTGTATCAGTGTGAATCAGTATATTTTCTGTTATTTTACAATTTTCTCTCTATATTATTTATCATCCATTATTTCAAACTACTTAAATGTCAATAAAATGTCAATAAAATAGTTGAATTTTCAACATCAAAAGTCGACAGAGTAGAGATCAAGGAATGCAATACAAGACTGTAAATAAATGGAAAACACTTATATGTGTGTACAAAATATGGAAATTGTTAATTTTATTTTACCTTTTTAAAGTGCAGCATTCACAAAGCTACATAAATAAAAAAGAAAGCAGCATCTCTGGCAGAGGAAGAGACTGATAGTGGGCAGAAGTGTGATGGCGAAGGTAAACTCTGTCAGACAGCGAGAGTCTGTCAGGCCTGAGGCTGGCGGATCTGTGGTTAAAGAGGTGAGAGATGTGTGATTGATGGCCACTGAGACTGTGAAGAAGCGGCGTCTCCTGTGGTGATGCTGTTGACTGGGCTACTCAAGGACTGTCGTCGACAATCAAGATGGAAATACAGACTGATGTGACTGGACGCATCTGCTCCAGCGACATTCTCAGAAACCCAAATTAAAAAATTTGTAACACTCTAAAGTAAGGGTCCATTAGTTAATGTTAGTGAATGTATTTAAAAACATGAACAAACAATTACTAATACATGTATTACTGTATTTATTCATCATCATTGATGTTAGTTTTTGTGAGTGAAATAGTATAATCATACATAAACAATAATAAATATAATATTTTTATTATTATATTTTTATCATTAAAATTAATAAAATATAATAATTATAATCACATTTGATAGAAACAGTCTGCAGAAATGCTTTGATTGACATTCTCCATTTGTATGTGTCATCAGAGGGGCGAAGCCTTGCCCATTATTGATAATCTCTTCCTCATTAGCATAGGACGTTAGTCTTGTTTTTGAATCTGCCACTATGCTGACACAGAGGCATTTGTAGCTCCGCCCTCTTTTAAAAAGAGCACAATCTCACTTGAATTTAAAGTGACAGTAACCAAAAGTGGCACAATTAGTATCTAAGCCTGCAGCTCTCGTCAGATCACGCGATTTTAGCATGATTTCCTTGACGTAGTGTCGTTGGAAGTCGTATAATAGCAAATGGGCATCGTGACACAAAATTCAATCGTTTCTTTTCGTAAAATGTGGCATAGTTTTGACAATCGAAACCATGCCTGCGACGCTTCACGACACCATCGCAGAAAGTCTAGCATGTTGAATTTTTTTCTATGTTCTTCAAGATGAGTTCTGTCACTTGGGTGACACTGGACAATAGGAGCACATCATTTTGTGGTTATCTCACCGGGTGCTGACGTTAATCCATGGGTCAGGTAATCAAAAAAAACAGGTTGTATATTTAATTATGGGTGGGTCTCGGGTAAATAAGGTTAATCATTGCTTATGCAAACTTTAACTACTTTTTCTAAAACAATAAAGTGTTTTAAGCAATTTTATTTGACAGACTGGCACAAATATGCAGACTTCTCTATTCTCACAACGAGTTTCTGAGTTTTCCTAGCCTTCCAACCGAGTTTGTTCTTCCGAGGTAATCTGGAAACACGTTCAGTACTAATACATTGTAAAAGCCTGTCATGCTTATTCAAATTACTTAATTAAACTAATTTAATTAAAACTTACCAGCAATGGATGATTTTGTCATTAAAAATGAAAACAGTTTAATAGAAGTTTATCTGAAATATTTCACTTGAATTTTATTTAGGCTAGGTTATTATTTTATTTAACAAACCAGTTTGTGCTTTGACACTGAACAGCGGACTGGTTTTGAAGCGCTTCACCTCAGATAATATTTGTTATTTTTCTTTATCTAGTACAGTGGTTCTCAAACTGTGGGGCTTCCTTCAAGTGGTCCGCGGAGGAATCAAATATGTCATATGTGCATGCTACATATATTTCAAAATTGACCAAAAAATATTTATTTGTGAATATGACATATAATAATATTCAATATTTGACATATAGCCTTTATAAATGAGGTTCGGGCAACATTTTCAGGAGTTGAATTGGCCATTATATGTTACTTTACATTTAAGTACAGCACTTTTCTTTTCACCTTAAGGATATTTTAATTTAAATGTTGACGTTTTTAGTTTGTTTGTTATTTTATTTTTATTTTTTTTTTACATATAAGCAAAGAATAGTGTTAACGTTGAGACTGTTTATGTTTAAAGTGGCTGACAATAATAAATATTCTTAATAATAGGAATTAATCCACGTTTTTGAACTGTGCAGAACTGTAGCTGCTTTACTGGGCTTCTACTACGCTACTGTATTTCAATACTGCTCAATATGGGGGTACTTGGAGAGACAATTTTTTTCAGGGGTGGTACTTAGTGAAAAAGTTTGAGAACCACTGATCTAGTAGATAACTGACCAACAAAAATCATTTATATTAGATACAATTTCTACCCAAACGAAATTAGTTTCAAAAAGAATTTTTTTTCCCAGAAAAATATTATATTCTTTTTTAGTTTGTGCCCATCCACTATTCAGCTGTTCAGGTGGATGATTTGTTTTGCTTCGTGAAAAATAAAAACTTAATTATTGCTCCACTGTAATTGTTGAATCACAAACCTCTGTCATATATTTGCAATTTTTTTTAAATTTTTCAATATTTTGTCTTGAGCATCAGATTTTTTCTTAGAAAATATCTTACTATTAAAAAGGAAATATATGTTTGATCCTATCAATGTCATAACAAATGTCCTTAAATAATGTAGCGTAGTTGTCAGCAAGCATGAGTGTTCATTGAGATTGACATAAGATAAAAAACATTGAAATTAATAAGATAAGAAATATTGTTATAGCAACACTTGTGCCTGCTTTGGGATATAACACTTATTGTAAACGTCACAAGATGACTGATGGTGAAGGAGCGGGTAGTCTGACACATTTGTTACCCATGATGAGTCAAGATTTGATCAAGACAAAATCGCATAATCTGACTTAGTGACTTTCATAACTGACAATAAAAACTGTGTGATCTGACCGGGGCTTAAGTTTTAGTTTCAAAAAGTTATAAAACAGGCAGTTTCAAAGAGAAATAAAACTTTATTTGTGTGGTATTTTGAGCTAAAAACTTTACACACTCAAGGGACAACAGAGACTTATTTTACATCTTGTAAAAAGGGGCATAGTGGTTCCCTTTTAACATTGACCATTTACTCAGCAGCCCATAACTGTAACCATAATTCGTAAACACGTAAAGGATCAATATGTATTTAAAAACAAGGGAAGTACATGTGACAGTGATTTCCTATGAGCAGAACATTGGAAAAACATATCGTAATGCTCTCTAAATGTTCTTCCCTAGACAGGGTTTGCACTGGGGCTTGCCGTTATGGCCTGGCATTTGATTGATGTCCTAATAGAGGCCTGCTGGCTCTCTGGAGGCCGGAGACTGAAGCTCTCACCGCCCTGAGCTCCAAACAAACACAGCTGTCTCATCAGCATACCAGCTCCAGTGTAGCAGCAGAACAGAGCAAAGCAATCATTTAATAGCGCAAACGGGTCTAGCAGCTGCCTATCAGAAACAGTTGAGAAATGATATGCAGAGTTTAGAGGAGTAAGAGATGTAAAATGATGGAGAGAGGAGCTCAGTGCCGAGATTCAAACTCCATGGGGTTAAATTACTGTTAATGTCAAGAGAAGAAAAGCTGTGCTGCTGTTCGTTCAGATAGGGAGCAGATGGAAACATGGATGGATGGAAGAAAAGAAGAAAAAAAAAGAAAGAAAGAAAGATGTAAAAATGTAGATTGATAGAGGGAAAGAATTAACAATAGCAAGAAGGATGAATCGATGGGTGAATAAAATAAATCATGAATGTAAAATGTAAAAAAGCAAAAAAAAGGAAAGGAGAAAACAGAGGAAGGGAAGAAAAGAGGGATGCATGGGTGAATGGAAAGCAAAAAAAGCAAGAAAAGATGGATGGATGGATAGAAGAAAGGAATGAGAGCAAAAAAGATGTAGGGATGTATGTGTAAATAAAATAAATGTTGGACAGATGCAAAGAAATAAGGTAACAAAAGAAAGAAAGAAAATGGAGGGATGAATGGATGAATGAGAGAGATAGATGGGTAAATCAAATATTTGATGGATGAAAAGATGAGAAGAATAAATTGTAAGAAAGAAAGTGGAAAAATGGGAGGATGAATTGAAGAGTGGATGTATAGAAAGAAAAAAGCAAAAGAATGGATGGATGGATGGATGGATGGATGGATAAATGGATAAAACATGTGCAGGATAAGTTGGTGGTTCATTCTGCTGTGGCAACCTCTGATTAGTAAAGGGACTAAGCCAAAAAGAAAATTAATGAAAGAATGAATGAATGAATGGATTACTAAATGGGAAGAAGACAAATTAAGGAGAAATGAAGTAAAATGGAGGGAGAGATTGATTAATGTATGGATATATGGGCGTATAGAAAGCAAGATAAAAAGCTAAAGAGAAAAGAAAAGATGTGTGTGTGTGTGTGTGTGTGTGTGTGTGTATATATATATATATATATATATATATATATATATATATATATATATATATATAAATATATGACTAAATGAACAGAAAGAAAGAAAGACTGAAAAGATGGATGAAATATGGAGGCATGGGTGGATAGATGAAAAAGAAAGAAAGAAAGAAAGATAGAAAAAGATAAAATGAAAAGAAAGAAACAAACAAAGAAAGAAAGAACAAAAGAAAGAAAAAGAAAAAAGGAAAAGAAAGAAAGAAAGAAAGAAAGAAAGAAAGAAAGACAGAAAGAAAGAAAGAAAAAAAAGAAAGAAAGAAAAAGATAAAAGGATAAGAAAGAAAGAAAGAAAGAAAGACAGAAAGAAAGAAAGAAAGAAAGAAAGAAAGAACAAAAGAAAGAAAAAGATAAAAGGAAAAGAAAGAAAGAACAAAAGAAAGAAAGAAAGAAAGAAAGAAAGAAAGAAAGAAAGAAAGAAAGAAAGAAAGAACCTAGCTTTCGCCTTTTTCTTGTAAAGCGAATGTGCAGAGATGCTGATAAATAAATCACGTTCATAAAATCTGCATTCTGCTTAGGGTTAAATCATGCAGGAGGGAAAACAGAGGGTTTATGTTGAACATTTACAAGTGCTGGAAAATGTCTTTTATACGACAGCTTACCTGCAGGCCAAGAAGCTTCTCGCTGGGCTTGATGTGCCTCTGAATCTCACAGGCCACTGGCTGGATAACTTTAATACCATCCTCATAAAACACATAGAACATGTTTCCAATCCCCAGACCTTTAGAATGACAAATATAAGAATGTTCACGGCTCAGATCTACAGAAAATAAGGTTAACTTCAGCATTAACACATAAATATTGTATCGAAACACCATGCTTACCTTCCTCCCTCCACAGGATGTTTGCCACTGTAAGAAAAAACAAAGAAAACACATGTGAGAGAGGTTTTTTTTATTTGAAAATGTATACATCCATCACTTTACTAGTGTTGTATTACTTGAGACTTGTCTTTAGACAATTTTTGAAGGTCTTGTCTTGTTACTTCATCTAGTTTTAGACTAAGATGTTATTTTAATACATATTTAGACCACAACTGCTGGAATGTTAATACATCTCAGATGCACTTCCTTGTTTATTATATATCATCATTACAGTGATTGGATTAAATTATTCCTGGTTTAATATACAATCGAGAATTAAGGTCTCAGCACAGAATGGGCTTGACTTCACTTTGTTTTAAACCTTCAAAATCTTGGACTTGACAAACCCTGGTCTCTCAAATGTACACTCATGTCTCCAATGTATTAATCTTGTCTTGGTCTCAACACACTCTGTTCTTGGTCTTTGTCTTGTCTAAAAATATTAATCTTAACTTGGTCTCAACTCTTCAGGTCTTGGTCTTGTTTTGGTCTTGGCACATCGTCTTGAAATACTTCCGTTTTGGTTTTAACACTTTAAAGTCTTATTTTTGTTTTGATTTTAGCATACCTATGTCTTGGTCTGAACCCTTCAAATTATTGTTCTTTTCTTGGTCTTCAACTGGTCAGAGTCATGATTGTCTGTTAGTCTTGATACACTCTGTCTTGACTTAACTTGCTAAATTCTTGGTCTCAACACAATGGTCTTGGTCTTAACTTGGTCTTTTTTATTTTAATCAATCCTGGTTTTGTCTTAGTCTCAACTACACAAATAACCCTCGGTCTTAACCTTTAAGAAGAACCCTTTAAGTCTTTGCTTTGTCTACATATCAACCCTCCAAAAAGTCTTCATGTCAACCTATTCTGGTCTTGGTCTTGCAACACTCTGGTGTAAGTAGTCATGGTTTGGTCTGAACCCTTCAGTGTCTTCAAAGTCTTGTCTTGTGTTGACAAAAACTGGTTTTGGTCTTTATTTTACTTTATTTAATCTCTAATGTATTGGTCTTTTCTTGTTCTCAAGACACAGAGCTCTTTGTCTTGTCTTGGTATCAATGAATTGGTCTCAACTCTTTACAATCTTGGTCTTGTTTTGGTCTCAATCTCTCAAAGTCTTGGGCTAGGCACACTTCAATCTTGGTTTTTTCTTAGTTTCAAGTATTGGTCTAAATTTGATCTCAACCCTTTACAATATTTGTCTTGTTTTGGTCTCAATACCTCAAAATCTTGGACTTGGCACACTTCAGTCTGGGCTTCATCTTGGATTCAGGTATCGGTCTAAACTTGATCTCAACCCTTCACAATCTTGGTCTTGTTTTGGTCTCAGTCCCTCAAAGTCTTGAGCTCAGCACACTTCCATCTAGGTTTCTTCTTAGATTAAAGTATTGGTCTAAACTTGATCTCAACCCTTCACAATATTGATCTTGTTTTGGTCTCAATCCCTCAAAGTCTTGGACTTGGCACAATTCAGTCTGGGCTTCATCTTGGATTCAAGTATCGGTCTAAACTTGATCTCAACACCTCACAATCTTGGTTTTGTTTTGGTCTCAATCCCTCAAAGTCTTGGACTCGGCACACTTCAGTCTGGGCTTCATCTTGGATTCAGGTATCACTCTAAACTTGAACCCTACACAATTTTGGTCTTGTTTTGGTCTAAGCCTCTCAGAATCTTGGTTGTGTGTTGGTCTCCACACACTGTTCCATGTCTTGCCTTGGTCGCAACCTGCCAAAGTCTTGGTCTTGACACAGACAGGTCTTTATCTTAATCTGCTTATGTTTTGGTCTTTTGTTGGTCTTAATGATTTCTGGTCTTGTCTTGATCTGAACCAACCTCTATGAGTTGTGGTTGTGTGTTGGTCTTGACACACTATGGTCTACATTTTAACAAGATCTCAACCTGCTGCAGTCTTGGTCACGACATAGTCTGGTCTTTACAAAGTCTTGATCTTTTATTGATCTTAAATAATTCTGGCCTTATCTTGGTCTCAATCACATCTTGTGTTGGTCTTGAAACACTTTGGTCTTTGCCATGACTTGGTCTGAACCCTGCAAAGTTTTTGTCTCAACTAGGATGTTATTTTATTTTGGTCAACACCCCTTAAAATCTTGCTTTTGACACACTCTTGACCTCAACTCAACAAATTCTTGGCCTTGATTTGATCTCAGCCAAGTCTGCTCTTGTTTTGGTCTCTACTTCCTAAAGTCTTTGTGTTTTTTCAGTCTCTAAACACTCTAGTCTTGGTCTTGATTTTAGTGGTCTTTATTATGTTGGCTTGAGAAAGCTGACATACTGTTATACTACTCTGTCCTTGAAAACAAACGTATCTCCTCCTAGGCTGTTCATGCCACAAGGCCCAAATGTGGTCAAAATGTGCCTTCTGCATTCAAGATTGTTGCTATATCTCCTCATGCCGTTAAGACTTATCATTTTTTTAAAAAAATGTTAAATATTAAATTTTTATAATCCGGGCATATAAAAAAATTATACAAGCCCCAAATTTGTCCAAAAGCTGTATTAAGATGCGGTAGATTTTGTTGCTATATCTTGAAGATTTAATCGACTTATAGTTTTCCAATAAATAATTTTTAAGCATTATTTTTCTCAAAATATGGCAAGCCATATTTGACTTAAACTCCATATTTTTTACTGATATGGCAAGCCATTTTTGCATGTATCACCTTCACACTTATTAAGCATTGTACTTTCAAAAAAATTACAGCAAGCCATTTTTACATAATGTTCATTCCCTTAGTCCCTTTATTAATCAGGGGTCGCCACAACAGAATGAATCGCCAACTTATCCAGCATTTGTTTTACACAGCGAATGCCCTTCCAGCCGCAACCCAACACCAGGAATACATAATGTTCAAGTCCAGTTTTTGACACTCATAAAGACTGTCATAGAAACATCGGGGTTGATTTAGATCACTCATATTGCCAAGAAGCTTTGATGTATCATCACTAACCTGTCAAATGTCCCCATAGCAATAAAACAGTATAATCTAGCAACCGTTTAAAAATTGCAATATCTCTACATCAGAACATCGTATTGACCTGGGCATTGGCTTGTTTGACTCATGCTAGCAAATAGGACTTCCTGTGTACTATGCATGGTAACAATGATAATGGAAGCCAAGTGCTAATAACGATTAGCTACATGCTATGAATGATTTAAATGCAATAACATATGCTAGAAATGCCTACTAAGTATTAGCATTTGATCAAACATGTACACGAGCATTGCCATTTAGCAACTGCTTAGCAACCACATAACAATGCCATAAACGTTTGACTTTCTCAAGCCAACATCAAAGTTTATCAATGAACTTTAGGTTCTAGTTACAACACTACTATCCACCACAGACGCAAGATGAACTCGCATGTCAGGCTGTTACAACATCCCACTTTTATTGCAAAAACATTTGTAATTCACGGTTATGTTTTTCTAATGTTGTTTAAAGCCAGAGAGTTGTGTTTGATTTGGCCAAGTAATTATACTGTGCAACCTGAGGAGCTTATTGATTTGACTCGCTCATGTGTAATCAATACTGTGTCGACATTATACAATGAGGTCAGCCTGCGGGGATTTATACACTTACATATAGCCACCAACCGCAGCTTTCACACAGTGCATTAGGGTGAAAGTCAGAGCTTATCTTTGCATCAAGCATGATTATATACCTATAACCGCTGGAACCGTGACTGATATTACCTTTTAAAACACTTAAACTTTGGAAATTGAGATCAATGCCATACTAATAATGATCAAATACTTTTAAAATGGGTCTTGTGGCAATCAAGCAAGTGTTATTGAAGCATAACCAAAATATCACACACAATTAACTCCTGAATAATTCTAAAAGCTTTTTATTACAGAACAAATTGCCTAGTAACTACAATGAAACACCTCCATTAGGGAAAAAAAGAGATCGTTGATGGCTTCAGCATTTGTGCTAAAAATAACAGCGATGGCCATTACTGATAAATGACCGATGTGCAATTATTATGCTCATTCACTGCTTGTCAGCAAATATTTATTGATAAATATGGCTCATTAACACAGTACACACTTATTACTTTTTTCCCCTTATTGCTTTCTGATTTTGAAGTGAAGATGTGACCTCCAACTGTACCTCAGCAATATGATTCAATCGCTCAACGTCTGTAAATCAATCTCCGACAATTCACCTGTGCTACAATCCTAAGGCAAGCGATTCTCATTCTGCTCTCTCACTTCATCAAGGAGACAGCAGTGGAATGGGAATCATGATAGAGCTAGAGTTAATCTTCGAAAACTCCTTAGTCAAGTTCTTTTTCTATGAGTTAATGCATTGGCAAAACCTAAAAGACCTTTGTGAAAAATATTGCCATTGCATCAGCAAGTGATGAAGAATGTGAAAAAAACTCAGAAACACGGAGCCTCGATACAGCATGAAATCAAAAGGGAGTGGTTTGAAGAAATGTGACTCATTTTTTTCCAATAACACAATGAGCCAACACAATTCATCATCAAACAGAGGGAATAAAGAACCACAGAAATAAGAGGTTTGAATCGACACATTAAATAAGTAGAAAAAGTCTCCTTTGGAAAATTATATTTCACACTAAAGATTCCAAATTCACTAAAACATTAGAATATATTTTGTGTTTATAAATTAACTTAATTAGTTGTGTTTTTAATTATTTAAATAATATTATGTTCTTCAAAAAATGACTGTTTTGCATTCATTTATTCATTTTCTTTTTGGCTTAGTCCCTTAATTAATCCGTGGTCGCCACAGAATCAACAGCCAACTTATCCAGCACATATTTTCACAGCGGATGCCCTTCCAGCAGCAACCAATCTCTGGGAAACATCCACACACACTCATTCACACTCATACACTATGAACAATTTAGCCTACCCAATTCACCTGTACCGCATGTCTTTGGACTCTGGGGGAAACCGGAGCACCCGGAGAAAACCCACGCGAACGCAGGGAGAACATGCAAACTCCACACAGAAACACCAAATGACCCAGCTGAGGCTCGAACCAGCGACCTTCTTGCTGTGAGGCGACAGCACTACCTACTGCGCCACTGCTTCGCCAACTGTTTTGTATATATTTTTTTTAAACAAAATGCATGAACTCAACTAATGTTGAATCGTATTGATATATTACTGTGTAATACTAAGATAATTCATATCACCACTATTAGTAATAGAGTAAAAATTAAACATTAAACATTTATTTAACATCTTTCCAAATTTGGAGCCAACTCAGCACAGAGCTCCAAGAGGATAGCTCTAGGAAATCTGAAACAGCTAATAAGCCAGTCATCATCGTGGGCCAGAAAATCACTGTGATCCCTAAAATATGCATTGCCTTCAGATTCGATCATTGACAATGTCCTCTAATAAAGCCAACACTGCCATTGCCATAGACTAAGGGTTGTATACATTTGCAAATGCTTTTATATGTTCTAAATCACAAAATTGGTAAAAAAACAAACAAACATATATTGCGTCAATTAACTCATTTTATCAATTATAAATTAATAGCAACATTTTTCACATGTGTTTGTGCGATGCTTTGTAGTGTGCAATTTAACATAATTGCCTCTAGGAGTCGCCAATGGAAATAAAACAAACACTCACAAGAAATACATGCACACCAGACATGAAGTTGGCGTGGACCAACGCACATTTTGACGTTAATTTCATCGATGGTAAATCCAAACGTGAGCGTGATATCTGGCATACGCAGAGATTTTGTGCGTAAGTAGCGTTGATACATGAGGCCCTTGGCCACTATTCTGCAACAACATTGGATTAAAATCCCTCTGGTCACTATGCAAGACTTATATCTGTCATTCCCAAGACAAATCGATGTTGTATTGGCTGCAAAGGGTGTCTAATGCCATACTAATTCATTATTGTGGTCTAAAACCAGGTATTTCAGTTTCCCTGCGTCCCAGACAATAAGATAATTGCAGAGTAAGCTAGTTGCAATAAACTGTGTGTGTATGTGTGTTTATTTATTTTGATTTATATATATATATATATATATATATATATATATATATATATATATATATATATATATATATATATATATATAAATATTTGCACTGTATGTTTTGAAGAGGCAGTGTCTCATCAGTCTCTCTATAGCAAAATCAAGCACAAAAGTCCAGTTCATGCATTACACTGCATAATTTGTCTCATCCATCCATCAAAATGGTTCAGGTTAGTGGAACAGGACTGCTGGGAAAAACCACAAGGCTCACCTCAAATGCACTCTGACCGAAACGCCATGTTCCCCACACATCTCAAGCTGCCAGTGGGAGATAAAGCAGTGCTGCGAATCGACAGTGATCCCGTAACAGGTGAAGGCCAGTGTTGGACTCTAATTAGGTCTCCAACACAACCAAAAACTAATCAAGACGAATGCCTGGGGTCTGCGTTTCTGCCGCGCTTCTCTGAATCATTCATGGGCCTATCAAAGTATTCATGAGTTGAGAATGCAACTCTGCGTCTCTTACCTTAACGCACCGTTATGCAAATACCCATGATGGTCCTGCATAATTAAATGAGCGAACATGATTTAATTATGACAATTATGAAGACTCAATAATGAATCAGAGATAAACTTTACTACTGGAGTATTGTTGACAACTTTCTATCTACAGTTGAAATCAGAATTATTAGCCCCCCTTATTTTTTCCCAAGTTCGGTTTAACACATTTCTAAACATAATGGTTCCAATAACTCATTTCTAATAACTGATTTCTTTTAGCTTTGATATGATGACAGTACATAATTGTAACGTTCCGATGCTGGCAACATTGTTGAGGATCTACATGCAGTACTTTACTCAAAAGAGAATGGTCAGGCAGGCAAAGGTCAACACAGGAGAAAAACTGGAGCATACAGGCAATCCAAAGTCATAGTCTAAACAGGCGAACAGTCAGGCTAGGCAGCAGAGAATAAAGAAACTGAAAAAAAAGGCAATGATCGATACACAGAAAGACTAGACTGGATAACATGCTTAGAATAGCTACCAGAAACAAGACTCAGCCCCGGTGTGTGAACTGTATAAATCAGGGGTCTCAAACTCAAATTGGCAAGGGGCCATTTCAGTGACTGACAATTCGTAAGAGGGCCACTTTAACATCCAAGCATGAGAAAAAAATGGAAACCTGATGTAAGTGATGCTCTTAGACATTCTTCCCCAGAGTATCAAAGCTCCTTTTTGTTTCTTGTTGTACACATTAAAGAGGTAGTTTAAATGGCTATGAAAAAAACTACAGTTTAATAATAATAATAATAATAATAATAATAATAATAATAATAATAATAATAATAATAATAATAATAATAATAATATTAATAATAATGTCCCAATCAATTGTTGCTTAACCAAAAGTTTAACAGATAGAAAGCAGTTTGGGTAACTTTAGTGACTTTACTGGTGATTGTTCTTCTTAGTATAATTCTTTTTTGTAAAACTACAACAAAGAGGGGAAGGTTTTTACATATTCACATTTACTTTAACACGTTCAATTCAGCCAGCGGCAAAATTTTACTAATGCACATTTTTCATACAAATCTTAATATGCATATGAAGAAAATCTATTGAAGGGCACCTATTTTACCCCCTTTTTAAATATTTAATATTAATATTCTGGTTCTTCTGAGTGTGCCAGTTTAGGTTCAGTTCGAAACACAGTTCAGATTCAGATTCAGATTCAATGTTTTAGGGGTGTGTTGCTTCACATGAAAATTTGTTTCGACTTCCCGCCTAACTAAACAAGGGGGCGGAGCCAAGAGCTCCCCCACTTTGTGTATAACAACAGACAGGCAGACAGAGAAAAGCATCATTAGTGAGAGAACCAGCATTCAGCCGTACAAGTACTCAGACACAGACCAAGCAGAGACTACTGTGAGGAATCAATATTCCTAATGTGCCAGAATATGTCAGAGTGGTAGTTACAAAATCATTTGTGTCTTTGTATAGTTTTACAGCCGCTATGTAACGATGTATGCGTCATTCGTATAGGGATGCAACGATTATCCGATTTCACTATTAACAGAACTTTTATTCGTCAAGGTTAGTTTGGTGTTTCTGCCTGGAACAAAACTGCGGCAACTAAACAAAGTTATGCCAACTGTGTGCTAGTTTAAAATTCTGAGCTTGTACACTGAGACTAATAACCGCGCACACTGAATTAACTTTGACTGAGGCTATCACTAAGGCAAGTTCATTGTTTCCAATGGAGGGACGTGCATGAGAGGCATGCGCTCGCACTTTCCAGCCTCACTTAGTTGAGATGACAGGGAACTTCTTTGACCACGGGAAATGCAAACAGCTGAAGTTTAAGGAAGATGCAATGAAAAGTACACAGGTTTGCAAACTCATCTAAAGTTGCAAACAGTGGCACCAATGAGAGCGATCATGTGGTGAATGTTGATCCCCCAGCCGAGATCAATCGAATGTTTTCGTAGAGAGTGCTGACTTGGTGGATCAGCTGTTTTTAATAGCCCGAATCTCGATACGTTGCATTCACTGCGTGTCCAGCGCAAATAGTGGCTAAATGTAAAATCTCTGTTGCTCATTCGCAGGAAGATGATGAAGGATCTTGTGTTGAGCCCAATGAGCCTTACATACAAAAATAGAGCAAGGGTATTCCTTTGGTGACATCACTATGACTCACATGCTGAAAATGGCGGACGTGAAACAACAAACTGAGGATTTGGTGGGCGGGGGGACCCACTCCTACGTCAACTTGTGGTCGGTCTCAAAACCGCTCCAATTGGTCCACCGTTTTTAAGCTGTTAAACTGAAAAAAAAAGGACTAGGTGTGTTTATATCACCCCAATATGACGGTCTATAAACTATATCTGTCATGTCTGTCCACACATGTCTGTCCAAACAGCTTGAAAAGTACATTTTCACCATAGGTGCCCTTTAAATGAGACCATTTAAATCGAATATTACCAAAATGAAAATATTTACAACACCAGCATAATGTGTAAGCCACAAAGTAATGTTTGTACAACAAAATACATGTGGTGTAAAACTGATCATAAATGACCCTAGAATATCTACAAAAATATAGCTTTAGAAAAATTAGAGCACTTTCGGACATATATTTCAAATCAGCCCCAGAAATAATCTGCATTCTCGACTGCAGACTGAGAAAAAACGAAAGTAACCAGAACATATAGTACAGTACTTTAAATGTCCAGTAGGTAGGGGGTTAAAACTACAAGTGGCTATATGCAACTGCACAACAACGATAGTGATTCAAAAATATGTTTTGGGGGGCTAAAACTTGTTATATTTTTGACGTCAGTTGCTGGCCAAAGGAAGGTGGAGGGGTGGTCACAAATGGCCTGCAGGCCAGCAGTTTGAGAACCCTGGTATAAATAGTCCTAGAATTAGTCCGTGATGAGCTTCCATCTGTGTGTTTGTGAAATTAAGAGGTAAACTGCAATTGCATGTGAACAGGTATGATGGGATCTGTAGTTCTTTTGGTGGCAGATTTGTAGTTCTCCAGTGATCTGTCTGGAATAGATGGCTGGGAATTGTGACAATAATGTTTTATTAGATATTTTTTTCAAGATACTAGTATTAAAGTGACATTTAAAGGCTTAACTACGTCAATTAGGGTTGAGCTAGGGTAATTAGGCAAGTCATTGTATTACACTGGTTTGTTCCGTAGACAATCGAAAAATAAATTGCTTTAGGGTAATAATAATTACATCAAAATGGCCTTAAAAAATTAAAAACTGCTTTTATTGTATCCGAAACAAAACAAATATTAATTTCCTGAAGAAAAATAAATATAGGAAATATTTAATAAAGGAAATCCTTTGCTCTTTTAAAACATAATTTGGGAAATATTTGAAATAGGAAAAAATTCACAAGATGTCTAATCATTTTTTGACTTCAACTGTATATGGAGAAATATAATGTATTGTTTGGAAGGTCATGCTGCATACAGACTTTATTTTGCTGGTATTGCTTTCTTTAAAGTTTAATACAAACTCCTACAGTCTTTTGGATATTGAGGTTAATGCCCTCAGGTACAGGGCAACACCTCGGAGAGCGGCTGATGCTGAAATTGACTTCAGAAAAACATCCGATGAAAGAAAGATGAGAAAATAGCCACTAATTTCTGCCTCAAAGCGGTGATAAGGAGTGTAAGGTTAAAGTGGAGGAAAACTGGCTGTTAGAGAGTTTTGCACACAGATGGTGTGTTCAAGTACATTTACTGAACGCAAAAATAAGAAGAAAAAGACACACAGCAAATTTAGTACAACAGAATGTTTAAACGCTCAAAATGTGTGTGAATTTTTAATGGTTTTGAAAGAGTCACTTACACTTAATATTATTTGAATCCATTTAAATGTATTATATAAAGTAATTATTACTTTGATGTAGACTTAATCCTTGACGAACATTTATTATTGTGGAATGTTCTGCCCTTTATTATTTGGAATGCAGAATATCTTAATGTTTTTAAATCATCACTTGTTTTTTATTAAAGTAGCTTTTATGGGATTTTTTTATGTGAGTTTAAACTCATCTAGAATTTGTTTTTGTCTGGTTTTGATGCACTTTGTTAGCGATTTATTGTATGTAAAGCAATTTTAGATGCTATTTTTAAAGGCGATTAAAAAAGGTTGTTGTTGTCTTTATTATTACACTACCTGACAAAAGTCTTGTCATTGTCATTGCCCAGTTGTAAGAGCAAATATTAATAACTTGACTTCTAGTTGATCATTTGGAAAAGTGGCAGAGGGTTAATAATTCTGATGTATCATCCGTTGAATGGTATCCCGATCATCACAAATACTGCAGAAAACCTATTGGAATCCGCATGGAACCAAGGTTCTCATGGAAATCAGTCAAGTTTGTTGAAGGAAATTATGGTTTGGAGTTACATTCAATGTGGGGGTGTTCAAAAGATCTGTAGAGTGGATGGCAACATCAACAACCTGAGGTATCAAGACATTTTTGCTGCCCATTACATCACAAACCACATGAGAGGGCAAATTCTTCAGCAGAATAGCGCTCCTTCGTATACTTCAGCCTCAAGGTTCCTGAAAGCAAAGAAGGTCAAGGTGCTCCGGGATTGGCCAGCACAGTCACCAGATATCAACATTATTGAGCATGTCTTGGGTAAGATGAAGGAGGAAGTATTGAAGATGAATTCAAAGACTCTTGATGAACTCTGGGAGTCCTGCAAGAACGCTTTCTTTGCCCATCCAGATGACTTTATTAATAAGTGATTTGAGTCATTGCTAAAATAAGCATAATCTAGAGACCTTTGCCTTTCGTATAAGCCACTTCTGATGCCAAATGATCAACTAAAAATCAAGTTATTATGTGTGGTTCCTAAAAGTTGGATAGGCAACAAGACTTTTGTGAGGTAGTGTATAAGAACATAAACTTCAAAAGAACATTATTCATTGGAAGAAAAATAAAATCATAAAATACATCTCCACTTATTTGACTCTATTATTATGAATATTGATTCATTAATTTTACATTTTGGTCTAGATTTGAACTTTGTTTAAATACTAACTTCAAATTTAAAACACATCTTGGATTCATGTAATTCCTGAAATCATGTTTTTATATATATAAAATAAATAATAAATACAATTATAAAATATATTTATTTAATTTCAGACATAATAAAAATTTTCAAAATATATAATATACAAAAATGCATACTTGCAGTACACACACACACACACACACACACACACACACACACACACACACACACACACACACACACACACACACACACACACACACATATATATATATATATATATATATATATATATATATATATATATATATATATATATATATATATATATATATATATATATTAAAAAAAGAGACCAAACTTTAATTCATATTCACCAACTCAAAACTGAGTTATTTTAAATGTAATATTTCATCAAAAAAGACCATCACTATTAACTTAACCAGTTAAACTGTGCTGTAGGCTGGTTTTTAACAGCAAATGATGCACTCTAAGCTAGTTTTTTAAGCACACTACAGCTGTTTTGGATTTTTGAAATTTTTGGATTTTCGCCTGGATTTTGCCTACCCAAATTTAAAAGCTTTCCAAATCCACATGCAGAGGTGTAAATGCAAAAATAATTGTTGTAATTAATTTCGGTGGTTTCTGCACATGTCTGTAATCATAGGAAAAAAGAAAAATGTCTCTACCATAATCTATGCAAAAGTTATTGTATTCCAACTGATGAGAGGTGCTGTACAACAATTCATTCGGCAACTGTTTGATATGTGAATATAATTCAGTAAAAAGAATGCTAGAACCGAATGAGCTCCGGCAAGAGCTTTTATTTGAGCTATAACTTTTACATGTCATATATGAACCATATGAAAAATATAAAAATAATCCAATGTAAAATAACTAGCTAAATACTGTGTATTTAAGTGTAAATAACTTTTGTAAAGTAAAATAAACAACAAAGTGATGGATATTTGCATAAAATATAGATTCTATACTTTTAAACGAAACCACTTAAGGGGTCTGGTGCAATGCTAGCCCTTTAAATCTTCAAGCGAAAGTCGATGATGGAGTTTAACTGGTTAATGCAATATGGCATATGCAGATTTCTCCTAAAAAATACTGCAGTTCCTGATGAGAAACAGACCACAATTTACAGAAAACAGCCCAGTGTAACTGACTATTATACAATTATGAGTGATGGGAAAATCCATCCATTAAATTCTGAAAGCAAAAAAAGAATGAAAAAAGCAAACATACAAGATAATACCCATTAGATGTTTCTTTAGATTGGAACTGTGTGCATCGTCTGAAAACTGGACTATACAGTGACTGGCAGAGGTGAGTACGGTCACTAACATATCCCAGCATGCAACAGAATAGAGATGCCTGCATTGTTTTGAAGGGCCCACTGTGTGACAGAGCAGAATGCAAAATTACAGGCTGTGAAATGATAATTCTGACAAGCCTGATACAGTACAGCCTACACTGCCTGATCCTAAAACACAAAACGCTGATAAATGGAGAAAGTAAGCATCTTATTTGGCTTCTGAGAGGCACTTGCTAACATACAGAGGGTTTTGTGTTTGACTGTGGAATCACGGATACTCAGAGATGTTTGGTTTCTCTCTGCATCTGTTCATTTATTTGCACTCTGCATCTCTCAGGATAAAGCCAGAGCAGCACGGATTCCTAATCCAGCAAACACACAGCTGTACGAGACCAAGGGGAGATCAGAACTACTGTTGTTTGTGTGTTTGTAGCAGGTGGTGTTTATCTTACAGTTTTAAATACTTAGCCAGTGTTTTTTTTTACCCCCTCTTGACAATAAAGCAACATTATATTGTCATGTATACTTGGCAGAAATGTTTAATGTATTACATGTGCTCTATGATGGAAATCTGGGTATACCAAGGCATAGTAGAATAATAAAAGATACGTATATGGAAATGGACATACTGTGAGCCTCAATACCACGGTTTCCTCATTCTCATGTAAATTCCACGAGAGTAAAACCTCGGAGGACAACGAGCCAATCAGATGACAAAACAAACTTTGACAAGACTCAGGCCATGCCATCCTCATTTGCATGTACACCTACTTTAGGTTATTCATCCAGACCTAATGAGAAGCTGACATCAACAAGAGCACACCGACTCATATCCAGCACTGGCATCATAAAAAATCTCTGAAATCATTAATGTTAATGATTAATGTTAATATTAGCCAACGTTCATTTTATTTCGACGTCTTCAAAACAAAATACAGACAGTGCAAATACAACAACAGTGCAAAATACAACAGCATATTCCTCAAAAAAAAAAAAAAAAAACCTGGAAGATAACGTGCTCTCATTGCAGTGCACTTTTACTCAATGGTCCTTTAGGATATGACTTTTTTGGACGTCCCATTTGATGATCTTTAGAGGAGCACAGTTAGGTCAAGACACACCATCTGACCTTTAAATCTGGAGGAGAGAGAAAGACTGGGACCACGATCATTATCTCCCTCTGAGAGCTGTGTGTTTTTCCCTGGTGACCTGTGAAACGCCGCTGACCCCAATCACTGATGGCCGACCACCAACTTCACCTTGTTTTGCCCTTTTGATGTACGATTACTTTTATTATACGCCCTTATACCCTTTCAGAAGCTGCAATCCCCACTGTACATTCAACCAGCACACGTGACTTCATGCTATGAGCCCAGGCTTTTACTGTTCACGATCTGTAGCATTGCTTCCATGTAGAGAACACAGAAAATTGGAACTGAGCATAAATATTTTGTCAACAAAGCACTTGCATTCCATTAACTCAAGTGAGCAAAATTGCTTTTACCTGGAAATCTCTTTAATCCTCTATTATAAAATAACTGGTGTTAAAAACTAGTCTAGAGCGTCTTCTGCGGATAAAATCTAGCCTTGAGCAGTGTCTCGTGTTTAAAAACTAGCCTAGAATGCTTTCTACCATTAAAAACTAACCTAGAGCACAATCATCTGTTAAAAACTAGCCTAGAGCGTCTTCTGCTGTTAAAATTTTGCATCGAGCACTGTCTGCTATAACAATCTAGCCTACAGCATATCATCTGCTGATAAAAACTAGCGAGGGCCATCTGCTGTTAAAAACTAGCCTAGAGCACAATGAGCTGTTAAAAACCAGCCTTGAGCACCGTCTGCTGGTAAAATGTAGCCTAATGCACCAATTGTGGTTAAAAAAACTAGGCTACAGCATATCATCTGCTGTTAAAAACTAGGATAGAGCGCTGTCTGCTGTTAAAAACGAACCTAGAGCACCATCTTCAGTCAAAAACTAGCCTAGAGCACAATGTGCTGTTAAAAACCAGCATTGAGCACTGTCTGCTGTTAAAAACTAGCATAGAGTGCTGTCTATTGTTAAAAAATAGCCTAGAGTGTCTTGTTAAAAACTAGCCTAGAGCGTGTTCTGCTGTTAAAAACTAGCCTAGAGCGCCTTCTGCTGTAAAAAACTAGCCAAGAGCCTCTTCTACTGTTAAAAACTAGCACAGAGAGCGGTCTGCTGTTAAAATCTAGCCTAGTGCACCATCTGCTGTTAAAAACCAGCCTAGAGCACATCATTTGCTGTTAAAAACTAGCCTAAAGAGCATTTTTTTGCTGTTAAAAGCTAACCTAGAGTGATATCTGCTGTTAAAAACTAGCATAGAGTGCCTTCTGCTGTTAAAAACTAGCTTAGAGCGCATTATTTGCTGTTATAAACTAGCATAGTGTCATCTGCTTACAAAACTAGCTTAGAGCGCATCATTTGCTGTTAAAAACAGCCTACAGCGCATTGTTTGCTGTTAAAAAACTAGCATAGAGTGTCATCTGCTTAAACAACTAGCTTAGAGTGCATCATTTGTCGTTAAAAACTAGCTTAGAGCGCATTATTTGCTGTTAAAAAACTAGCATAGAGTGTCATCTGCTTAAAAAACTAGCTTAGAGTGCATCATTTGCCGTTAAAAACTAGCCTAAAGAGCATTTTTTTGCTGTTAAAAGCTAACCTAGAGTGATATCTGCTGTTAAAACTAGCATAGAGTGCCTTCTGCTGTTAAAAACTAGCTTAGAGCGCATTATTTGCTGTTATAAACTAGCATAGAGTGTCATCTGCTTACAAAACTAGCTTAGAGCACATCATTTGCTGTTAAAAACTAACCTACAGTGCATTATTTGCTGTTAAAAAACTAGCCTACAGCGCATATTTTGCTGTTAAAAACTAGCCTACAGCACATATTTTGTTGTTAAAAACTAGCATAGAGTGTCATCTGCTGTTAAAAACTAGCATAGAGCACCTTCTGCTGTTAAAAACTAGCTTAGAATGCATCATTTGCTGTTAAAAACTAGCCTACAGTGCATTATTTGCAGTTAACTAACCTAGAGTGCCATTTGTTGTTAAAAAACTAGCATAAAGTGCTTTTTGCTGTTAAAAACTATTTGCTGCTAAAAACTAGCCTAGAACAGTAGTTGCAGTTAAAAACTAGCTTAGAGTGCTTGATTTGCTTTTAAAAACTAGCCTTCAGTGCATTATTTGCTGTTAAAAACTAGTCTAGTGCCATCTGCTGCTATAAACTAACATAGACCCATCTGCTGTTAAAAACTAGCTTAAAGTGCATCATTTGCTCTTAAAAACTAGCAAACAGCAAGTTATTTGCTGTTAAAAACTATCCCAGAGCACCATCTGCTGTTAAAGACTAGCCTAGAGCACCTTCCTGCTGTTAAAGACTAGCATAGAGTACGTTGTTGCTGTCAAAAACTAACCTAGAGCGTTGTCTGCTGTTAAAAAACTAGCCTAGAGGACCGTCTGCTGTGAAAAGCTAGCCTTGAGCGCCTTCTTGCTGTTAAAACTAGCCTAGAGCGCCTTCTTGCTGTGAAAAACTAGTCTAGAGTGCCATCGTATAAACATTGAATAATAACACACAATAAACATACAATATACAAAGTTTGTTTTTGAAGAATTAAAGCACCGATCCACTGGTTAATCCAAACCTTCAATCACATCATCTGTCGAGATAAAGTCACACAATCTTTTTGTTGCGCATCAACCTGTTAATTTGATAAATCTGTTTTCATGGTACTTCACTGGACACATTTTTTATGTGCATCTTCCCATTTGCATCCAACATTTTTTAATGTAATATCGCAAAGCGCATGGATGAGATCATAACTAATGGCGATTTCAAGTAGATCTCATATATTATATAGAGAACATTTTTCATATGAGTTACTCAGCAACAAGGACAAATTCATTACCCACCACTGAAGCGGCATGTTAAAGGCTCACTGATATCAATAAAAAGTGATTTTGAATGTAGTTGGAAATGTATTTGCCGGGCTGCTGCGCTCCGTGGAGGCAGGGAGCCGTGTATCATCCCAGGCTTATGAGTTCAGACCTGCCGTTCCAGGACTAATGTTAGAGGAAATCCCAGCTGACAGTGCAGGATTGTTCCTCTCATTCACAATGAAAGCAATAGCACAGACTATCAAATCCAAGCATTTAACCTGCTTTCAAAACAAAAGACGAAGCAGAACTGCTCTTGACACTCACTAATGTATTAAAAGAACAGTTCACTCAAATGAAACGATTTGCTCATCTTTGTTTATCAAAACCTTTATGATTTTCTTTCTTTTTTTTAATCATGCCCTTTCTATGGAATTATTCTGTAATAAATAGGGGCTAAAACATTTAGGTTTGCGACATCAGTATAAAGTAACCATTATGTTGTACATTTTATAGCTGTTTGTGAATGTAAAAGATTGTTAAACATGAAGTTTTAAAAAATCTAAATGCACGATAAATGAAGTTGCTGTCTCTAATGCCTAGTTCAGACTGCGTGATTTTAGCCCCGATTTTGGCTCGCCGACAGGTTTTAAGAAATCGCCGACAAATGCCTGAAATCACAGGCAAATCGCTGCTCGTGCACGTGAGTGACAATCACAGTTTGAACTATCAAAGACGCGATCTGAGAGAATCGATGAGTCCCGATGAGTCGCCGATGCCTGTGAGATATTTGGCATGTTAAATATCTGGAGCTGTCGGCGATTCAAATCATGCCGTGTGAATTGAATTTTGACTGAAAATAACATCAGCCATCGCCTACAGCCAATGAGAGAGCATCTTTCACTTGTGTGTGTGTGTTTACCTGCTGCAGGCCAGCGGGAGGCTGGGCGAGAAGCTAAAAGCGATCATTTTCGGTTTATTTGGAAAAACTAGTGGAGGTTTGACAGGACTCAGGAGCAACCGTGTCTGTTTGACTTTTCATACAGAAAGAAATTAGTTTATTATCAACGTTGAGGAGAAATGGCTAATTCCCTTTAAACCCAGGTGAGCAAATATGTACATTTTCTACCCCATTAAAGGCTTCTTTCTCATTATGTAGTTAATAACAAAAGATATACTGCGTGTTTTTGGCTGTGAGAAGTAGTTTGGACGAACTTGTCGGCGATTCTTCCTGTAGTAAAGTCGTGCAATGTGAAAGTCCGTGTCGCCAATCCATCTTGCAGTGTAAACAAAGCAGCGACGAAACGCAAGCCCAGATAGTCATGCAGTGTGAAAACATCTGTGACACGACGACTTTGAAAATCATGCAGTCTGAACTCGACATAAGATGAAAAATAATGCTGAACTGCCTGAAGCCAAAGAAATCTGTGATTCCAGTTAAAGCTGTGGTGAAATTCAGTTTTTTTCTTTTCGAGAAATTGATTCTGCATTTATTTTGAGAATTTGTAAATACATCAAGATTCTCTCCTGAATTGATACTGAGTTTAGGTTTCAACAGCCTATGGTGCTGTATATGCTTTACAAACAGCTGCAATTTGCTTGCATCCATTTCCATATAAATGCCATGAGAACCTAAAATAATCATTAATATTGTCAGGAAAGGTTTTAGCGAATTACAAGAGTGTTCATTGTGAGCTGTTTTTGCATTTATATCATGACATTAAAACTATGAAGAACACATAAGCATTCTTCCTCGTGAGCATAGCAATGTCTGCTGTTAAAAACTAGTCCAGAGCAACGTCTGCTCTTAAAAACTAGTCTAGAGTACTGCCTGCTGCTAAAAACCAACCTAGAGCATTGCCTGCTGTCACAAACTAGTCTAGATGGTCAGTCTACTGCTAAAAACTAGCCGAGAGTGCCCATCTGCTGTGACAATCAAAAATAGAGTGCCATATGTTGTTAAAAAATTAGACTAAAGTGCTGTCTGCTGTGAAAAACTACCCTAGAGCACCGTCAGCTGTTTAAAACTATCCTAGAGCACTGTCTACTCTTAAATACTATTCTAGAGTGCCATCAGCTGTTAAATTAGCCTAGAGCACCGCATGCTGATAAAAACTAGCCTAGAGCACCATCAGCTGTTTAAAACTAGCCTAGAGCACCATCTACTATTAAAAACTATTCTACAGTGTCATCAGCTGTTAAAATTAGCCTAGAGTGCCACCTGCTGTTAAAAATTAGCCTAGAGCACTGTCTGCTGATAAAAACTAGCCTAGAGCACCATCAGCTGTTTAAAACTAGCCTAGAGCACCATCTACTATTAAAAACTATTCTACAGTGTCATCAGCTGTTAAAATTAGCCTAGAGTGCCACCTGCTGTTAAAAACTAGCCTAGAGCACTGTCAGCTGTAAAAAACTAGCCTAGAGCACTGTAAGCTGTTAAAAACTAGCCTAGAGCACCGTCAGCTGTAAAAAACTAGCCTAGAGCACTGTAAGCTGTTAAAAACTAGCTTAGAGCACCGTCAGCTGTAAAAAACTAGCCTAGAGCACTGTCAGTTGTTAAAAAATAGCCTAGAGCATACCGTCAGCTATTAAAAACAAGCCTAGAGCACCGTCATCTGTTAAAAACTAGCCTTCAGCACCAACGGCTGTTAAAAAACTAGCCTAGAGTGTTGTCAGCTACCAAAAACTAGCCTAGAGCATGGTTAGCTGTTAAAAAGTCTGGAGTGTGGTTTGTTGTTAAAAACTAGAATAGAGCGCCACCTGCCGTTAAAAACGATTCTGTAGAGTGCTGTCAGCTGTAAAAAATTAGCCTAGAGTGCTTTCTGCTGGTAAAAAGTAGCCTAGAGCATTAACTACTGCTAAAAACTAGCCCTACTAAAAACCATGTTTATTTAAAAAAAAAAAAAATTAGACTAAAGTGCTGTCTGCTGTGAAAAACTACCCTAGAGCATCGTCAGCTGTTTAAAACTATCCTAGAGCACTGTCTACTCTTAAAAACTATTCTAGAGTGCCATCAGCTGTTAAATTAGCCTAGAGCGCCGCACGCTGATAAAAACTAGACTAGAGCAACATCAGCTGTTTAAAACTAGCCTAGAGCACCATCTACTATTAAAAACTATTCTACAGTGTCATCAGCTGTTAAAATTAGCCTAGAGTGCCACCTGCTGTTAAAAACTAGCCTAGAGCACTGTCTGCTGTTAAAAACTAGTCTAGAATGCCATCAGCTGTTAAAAACTAGCCTAGAGCACCGTCAGCTGTAAAAACACTAGCCTAGAGCACTGTAAGCTGTTAAAAACTAGCCTAGAGCACTGTCAGTTGTTAAAAACTAGCCTAGAGCACTGTCAGCTATTAAAAACAAGCCTAGAGCACCGTCATCTGTTAAAAACTAGCCTTCAGCACCAACGGCTGTTAAAAAACTAGCCTAGAGTGTTGTCAGCTACCAAAAACTAGCCTAGAGCATGGTTAGCTGTTAAAAAGTCTGGAGTGTGGTTTGTTGTTAAAAACTAGAATAGAGCGCCACCTGCCGTTAAAAACGATTCTGTAGAGTGCTGTCAGCTGTAAAAAATTAGCCTAGAGTGCTTTCTGCTGGTAAAAAGTAGCCTAGAGCATTAACTACTGCTAAAAACTAGCCCTACTAAAAACCTTTTTTTTTTTGAAGAAGTATTGCATTTTGAAAACCTTTAAAAATTGATTTAGAATTAATTTCTCAAACTATTTTTTGTTTTTGTTTTCGATTTCTCAAACTATTTTACTCTAGCTCTAACCCCAGTCTTCTCAGACAAAGCAAAGTAAGCTTTGTTTCAAATTGGCCTTGATTGGCTGACCAAGGTCAACCTCTGCTTTGACCTTCAAACTGTTTAGCTGTATGAATGGAGTTTAATTTGAAATGTTTGATTTCAACAATTACAACACAATTATTATTGTTCATATCACTGTGTTGAAAGTGCTGAAACAAATAGCTGAAATATAGTGTTGGGTGTTTGACCAATCACAACAGACTGGCCAATCATCTGACCAATCAGAGTAGAGCAGACTCTTGGACGTGAGAGATTTATAAAGCCTAACTATTTCAGACACTCAAAGAATAGAGCTGAAGCTGCAGTGGATATTATGAGAAAATTAAAGTGTCTTTGACCTTGGATCAATGTAAACCTATTGTAGAAGACCTCCAAAACAAAATGAGAATCCTTTAAAATAGCATATTAGGGGAACTTTAATGTATTGTAAAAGTGGTCCAAATTACTCGCAAAAGCCATATAAATTTTTATTTACCAGGGCAATGTTGATGCCCTAGATCTCCTTGGTAAATTCTTGGATTGAACTGAATTGATTATTTTCTATTTAAACAGGGTCTTTTTTAATGAACCAGGCTTTGGATTGAGCACGCAAATAAATTAGCAATTCAGTTTTATGTCAACTCATTGAAATTGTCAACTTGACTTAACAAACTACTACTAATATTATCATTATAATTTTATATTAGAATCTTTGATATTTTATTTAAAAATAAAGCTGAAATAAAATATAACGATTATACAAAAACTAATTAAAAATGTGCAAATAAGAAATGTTACTTTGGGTAATTCAATTAAATAAGAACTACAGTGATGAAAATATTTATTCGTATTATAATACTATTGATGTGATATCGTGTGAAATTATTTGATATTATTACAACATTTCCTATAAAGCAGTGGTTCTCAAAGTGGGGGTCGGGACGCCCTGAGGGGTCGTGGGACAATGACAAGGGGTCGCTTGGTTATTTCCAAAACTCAAATAAACTTTATTAAACTATCTGAATTACCATATTTTATTCATAAGCCACAGAAGATAGTTAATCGTTGCTTTAAAGAAACAACAACAAGCAAATAAAAATCAGCCATCAGCCTTTCATTTTTATATTAAAATATAATTAAATTCATAAATGACTATAAAAAAATAATAAGGTAAAAGACTCATGTTTAAATGCCTATAGTTGTGTCTGCAACATTTATATATTTACAGTATAATCACCTTGAAAAATGGGGCTCATGAGTCACTGACATTGTTATTTTGGGGATCGCGAGCTGAAAAGTTTGGGAACCCCTGCTATAAAGTATAAGGCTCAGGGCTTCAAGGTGGCGCAGTGGGCGGTATAATCGCCTCACAGCAAGAAGGTCGCTACTTCGAGTCTTGGCTGGGTCCGGAGTTTGTATGTTCTCCCTGTGTTCGAGTGGGTTTCCTCTGGGTGCTCTGGTTTCCCCCACAGTCCTAAGGCATGCGCTACAGGTGAATTGAGTAAGCTAAATTGTGCTTAGTGTATGTGTGTGAATGATTGTGTTTGGATGTTTCCCAGTAATAGGTTGCAGCTGGAAGGGCATCAACTGCATAAAACATATGCTGGATAAATTGGCGGTTCATTCCACGGTGGCAACGCCAAATTAATCAAGGGACTAAGCCGAAAAGAAAATGAATGAATGGATGTTATAGGCTCATTTTAAACTAATTCTAATAGGTTTTTTCATAATTATTATAATTATATGTTCACAAAGTGAGTCACATGCTCTATAAAATCTACTCACACAATGTTAAAACAGCAGTTACAATATCATAACAATACAATAAGGTAAAATGATAAATATTGCACACCTTTAACACAGAGGTCATGCTTAAGGAGCTGAACAGAGCCAGAGTGAGCTGATCTACAGCCAGTGTTAATCCGACAGCTGGAGCAGTTCATATGTCAGAGCACAGATCAAAGGGTCTGCATAAACTGACTCCAGATCAGTGCACCGAGCAGCAGTGAATCTGAGAAAACAGATCATCCTTTATGTATGCAGTAAAAACACAGAGAGCCAAGGACCTGTGAGGAAACCCTGTCCTTCTGTTTGCATGGTGCACAGCTCGGTCACGTCTCACCAAACTACAATATCCAGACCTCTGAACTCTGTCTGAGGGCTACATTTCCCAAGACCTCCACAAAACTATTGAAGAAAATATGACCAATGACTGTGAGGTGACCTGTTCTCCTGCACACTTCACTGCTCGCAACTTATGTAGGTAATTGTGCTCAAACTTTTAAGAGAGCGCTTGAAAACACTTAGTTATTCTGGATTTCTGGTTACTGTGTGCGTTTGTGTAATTTTATTTTTTTAACTGCTCACATTTCTTTAAACTTTAAAATAAAAATGTTTTTATATAGAACTCTTTTTGGATAAACATCTTTAGACAACACAATACCGCAAGTTGTGCACACAAAAAAAAAAAATAATAATTGCCAATTATAATTAATTGCATTTTTAAGTGTCAATTAATAATATTGTATTTTTGACCAATCAAACACATTTCTGTTACACTTATGAATGCAGCAGTCAATCAGATGCGTTTATGACTGGGCAACTGGGGTGGTGGTTACCAATTTTAAGAAGAGGGACCGGAGGGTGTTCTCTAACTACAGGGGGATTCACACTCCTCAGCCTTCCGGGGAAAGTCTATGCCAGGGTACTGTAGAGGAGGATCTGGCTGATGGTTGAACCTAGGATCCAGGAGGAACAATGCGGTTTTCATCCAGGCCGTGGAACACTGAACCAGCTCTATACCCTCACCAGGGTGCTCGAGGGTTCATGTGAGTATTCTCAACCAGTCCACATGTGTTTTGTGGACTTGGAGAAGGCTTTCGACCGTGTCCCTCATGGGATTTTGTGGAGGGTGCTCTGGGAGTATGGGGTCAGAGGTGCTCTGTCAAGGGCCGTCCCGCCCCTGTATGAACAGAGTAGGGGTTTGGTTCGCATTGCTGGCAATAAGTCAGACTTGTTTCCAGTGCATGTTGGGGCTGCCCTTTGTCTACAAATCCAGGTTTTAGACTATGTCAATGTCTTGGTCTATTTCAGTTCCTCAAATGATCAACACGCCAACAACGCGCCTTAATACACCTTCTTTTCAGACCAGCACACTCAAGAGTCCACAAAGTGGTGCAAATTAATTTGCGATTGAAACAACTTGGCGCAAAACATGAAAATTACCATTGCGATGGTCTGAAAATTGCAACGAATCGAGCCATAAACACCTTGCACCTTGTTGCGCCATGTGTATGATAGAGCCAAATAACTGTAAGCACACGTATGCCAGGGCACATATTTCCTGGTTCTCAAATATGTAGCCCTGGGAATGTATCTCCTATGAAACAGGGTGGTTTAAAATAGAGTATATAATGATCTATTGACTGAAATAATTAGTTATGTTTTAATATTTGGAATTAAAGAAAACAGATACAGCTAATAATAAAATTCTAAAAAAATCCAAAGGGAATAACGTCTGACATGCCTTTATAAGGATTTTTTCTCTCTTTCTACAATGGAATACACAGTGCTATAAAATGGCTAACGGACATGAAATATCCGGCCACCGGGACTCATCTTCCATTATTTCATCTTCTTCAGCTTCTATTATTATCTAAAGGAACCTGGCGTTTATGAACTATTAATGTTCAGGCTGATAAATCATGCAACGAAACAGGGAAAGTGAAGCTCTACCATGAGGGCAGAGAGGTCGTCACATCATGACTTATACATACATGTTTTGCGAGCCGAGTCCTCCACGAATAAAGAAGAGATGTCCTCATCCACGCCGGCCTCATTACGGGCGATGCAGGTATAAGCACCGGTGTCCTCAAAGTGGACGTTACTGATGTGAACCTCGCTCCCGTTTGCTGAAACGCACATAGAAATGCACAAAATAAATACAATAATAAGATTGACTTAAACAGGATTTTCATTTTGAACAATAAATCCTGAGAATTCTGCATTGGTAACATTTCATGCCATCAGTTGCAGACACTTAAAGGGACAGTTCATCCAAAAACAAAAATGTTTTTTCTCATTATTTATTATCCCTATCTGATTTAAACCTGTTTGGTAACCTTTATTTTGATGGTCCATTTGAGTATTAGACTGTCTGCTTAATATCTGTTGATACTGCTGCTAAACAGACATTTAACTGACTATAAGAAACTTTGCAGGTATATGTCAACTTACACTAGCCCCAACCTAACAGTCTACTTATAATCTCATGAGAATTAGTTGGCATGTAGATGCAATGTAACTTAAATTCAACAAACGGACCATCAAAATAAAGTGTGACCACCTGTTTTAGTTTCATTCTTCTGTTGAAAACACAGGAAGATAAAAAATAATGTATATATATATATATATATATATATATATATATATATATATATATATATATATATATATATATATATATATATATATATACATACAGTACCTGACACAAGTCTTGTCGTCTATCCAAGTTTTAGGAACAATAAATATTAACTTGACTTGTAGTTAATAATTTGGTATCAGAAGTGGCTTATATGAAAGGCAAAGGCCTCTAGATTATGCTTATTTTTCTCAAATAAAATATGATCATGCCTTGATTTTCAATGTTAATTATTTTTTAAATTAATAAGGTGTATTCAATTCAATTCAGCTTTATTTGTATAGCGCTTTTACAATGTAGATTGTGTCAAAGCAGCTTCACATAAATGGTCATAGTAACTGGAACAGTGTAGTTCAGTTTTTAGTGTTTAAGTTCAGTTCATGTATGACTCCCATCTCTGCATTAACTCAAATGACTTATTAATAAAGTCATCTGGAATGGCAAAGAAAGCGTTCATGCAGGACTCCCAGAGTTCCTCAAGATTCTTTGTATTCATCTTCAATGCCTCCTCCATCTTACCCCAGACATGCTCAATAATGTTCATGTCTGGTGACTGGGCTGGGCAGTACTGAAGCACCTTGACCTTCTTTGCTTTCAGGAACTTTGATGTGGAGGCTGAAGTATGAGGAGCGCTATCCTGCTGAAGAATTTGCCCTCTCCTGTGGTTTGTAATGTAATGGGCAGCACAAATGTATTGATACCTCAGGCTGTTAATGTTGCCATCCACTCTACAGATCTCTTGCACGCCCCATACTGAATGTAATCCCAAACCATGATTTTTCCTTCACCAAACTTGACTGATTTCTATAAAACTTTTGGCACCATGTGGGTTCCAATAGGTCTTCTGCAGTGTTTGTGATGATTGGGATGCAGTTCAACAGATAATTCATTGGAAAAATAAACCTTCTGCCACTTTTCCATATGATCAACAAGAAGACGACGACTTTTGTCAGGTAGTGTATATGCTAAAGCACATATTTTCTGTGTTGGACAAAACAGCTATTTGTTTTACTTTATTTTTGACTTTTAAACATCCCATATATTCCACCAAAAGCTCACATAACCTCTGTGTCAAGTACTATGTTTCAATTCTGACCTGCTATAAATGAAAACATAGATCATTGCATAAATAATTAGCCAATAAAGCAGCTTTCGCTAAAACGCACACACACAAAAAAAATAAAAGACTGAAGTAAACTTTTCAGCTCCTGTAAATCACTCATGACAGAAAAGACTCCATTTCTGTAAGTTCTTCTAATGGGATCGTGTCTGATAACGGTGAAACATTTATAGCGTTCTCAAGTTGTCATGTTAGCTTTAGTCTGAACAGCGGAGTTCGGAGGAACGTTTGTTGATGAGAGGCCCCACAGGGGGGATTGTGGGATTGAGGAAAGATCTAGATCTAGATCATGACAAACACGTCAATCACTGCTACAGTGCAACCGGCAGGCATCTCCACTATATAAAGCTTCTGCAGATTGACAAGATCAACGTCTACTTGGGTAAAGATGTAGGTTTTTCAGTGTGAAATCAGATGCTGTGAAGACTTTTATCCAGAACAGAGAACTGTACTGATGTTAGAGTTGGGAATCCCATTCATTCTCATTTAGAACAGATTCAGTATTAGAAAATGGTTATTAATATTAGTAAATGTCTTTTTTATTGGCCATCTTTCAATTGTTTACAATGCTTATAATACACACTGTTCAATTGTCATTATTTAATAATAGAATATAAAGCATACCTTCCAACACTCCCGTTTTTCCCGGGAGTGCCCCGTATTTCACACCCTCCCCTGCTTCTCAGTTTTTTGGTACAGTCCGGTTAACTTTTTAGTTTAGTCGCCATGCACACCGAACCCAACGCGCAACCATCTTCACACCCAGTCCCCGCACTTCTGTTCGCGTGCATCCCCCCCCTCACTTCATTTCGCGCACAACCCCGGATAAAATCTCTTAGATTTTATGATCCGACTGTTGGCAGGATATAAAGATAAAATATAACCACATTTGATTTTTTGTTTTTAAACATAAAACATCATTCAAGTTTGGGGTTAGTGTCTTTTTAAAAGATTTTCAAATGAAAATAAAATTGTGAAAATGTATTTCTATTTAAATCAATTCCATCTATTATGTTTTAAAATGTAATTTGTTCTTGCGATTAAAGTTTCTTTTAAAATAGATTTTTTGACATGATTTCCAATGATGAAAGTTTTCAGTTTCACAGGATCCTTAAAAAATCCTTCAACATTCTGATTTGATGCTTAAAATGTATTGTTTTAAACAATATATATATATATATATATATATATATATTTTTTTTTTAATACACTTAATAATATTATGAAAACTGACATATTTGTTTAGATGCAAATTCATTTGAGTCAGAATTATTAGCCCCCCTGAATAATTAGACCCCCTTTTTATTTTTTCCCCAATTTCTGTTTAACAGAGAGAATATTTTGTCAATACATTTCTAAATATAATCATTTTAATAACACATTTCTAATAACTGATTTATTTTATCTTTGCTATGATGACAGTAAATAATATTTTTCTAGACACTTCTATACAGATTAAAGGTACATTTAAAGGCTTCACTAGGTTAATTAGTTTAACTAGGTGAGTTAGGGTAATTAGACAAGACATGCTTTGAAAACACTATCATCAGACATGCTGTGAAAATTGTCTCGCTCTGTTACGCATCAATTGGTAAATATAAAAAAAAAAATCAAAAGGGGGCTAATAATTCTTCAACTTCAGCTGTATACGTGTATAAATTATTTATTCCTTTAAAATATGTATTTTTTCTTTGTTCATTTATTTTATTTTCAGCTTAGTCCCTTTATTAATCTGGGGTCACCACAGCAGATATTACGGATACATACTACAGACAATTTAGCTTACCCTATTTACCTATAGCGCATGTCTTTGGACTTGTGGGGGAAACCGGAGCACCCAGAGGAGACCCACGCAAACACGGGGAGAACATGCAAACTCCACACAAATGCCAACTAAGCAAGCTGAGGCTTGAACCATCAACCATTTTGCTGTGAGGAGATCGTGCTATCCACTGCATCACCGTGACGCCCTGTTTTTTTTCTTAACTGATTTAATTGTCTCATTATTTCTCAGTATATTTATAATTTACCACTCAAATATCTACTTTTTAATAACTAAATAGCCTTTAATGTAGCTGTTAAGCACTTAAAGGACCCAAAATGGGTTTCAGTTGTTTCTGGGTTTCAACTAAGAATACCAAGAGCAGTTTATGAGCACTGCTTATTCATATTTAAACAAAGATTGCATGGGGTCTTGTACACCAATATTTGCACCTGAGATTTCATTATGGAGATAAAGGTTAAGTAATTTTTGCTAATATTATTTGTTATTGATTCCTTATTGAGCATTGAGAGAAGTATATAGAGCATTTAGAGAAATTATAGAAATAACAGTATTTTAACATCTGAGATTTCATTATAAAGATAAAGGTAAAGTAGTTTTTGCTAGTATTATTTGCTAATGTTTTTTATAGAACATTTATAAAAAAATATATAGAGATTTTTTTACAAAGATAGCATCATTTTTTCAATAATAATATTTGGTAATCATTTCTTATAGAGCATTTGAACCTGGAAACCATGATAACAGTAGAATGTAACACAATCAGTCATAGTAAAAGCTTGTATCCTCAAAGGTAAAGTGTGCAATGAAGGTGTCTTCACGCCATGCTGAAATTACCGTAATTATAAGATTCCAGCAAGTAAAAAGCTTCCACGTCCTAGCAGAGCTCATAATTACAATTTACAAACCGGGAATTTACAATCCTCCGACTTGTGACCTTTGCAGGCTGATTTAGGTGTTAATAACATTGCTAAAGAAATGCATAATCTTGAGTCCAAAAATGTGCACACCTCTGAAGAGAAAGTCAAATCTTGTCATGTTTGAAATGATGATAATTACGGTATGTCAATAAATGCAGTGTTTGTGTCTGTGCCATTAGCAGCATTACTGTTCAGTTCAAGTTTATTTGTATAGCACATTTTTTTACAATAATTGCTTTAAAGCAGTTTTATAAAAGGTGCACATTATAGCATTACAATCTAATTTGGAAAAGTGTAGGTTATTAATTACCATAACTTTATTACTTACAAAATATTTTAACTAATTATTTAGTAACCAATAGCTTTTAACAGTTAAAGATGCTATATGTAAACTATATGTAATACCATAATATGTTTGCAGATATTTAAGAAACATCAGGGCTGGAAATTAACTTTTTATTTGGTAGCACCGGTGCTCCCAACTTTGAATATTTCAGAGCACCAGAAAAAATTTATGAGCACCCACCAAAAATTAATGCAACAACTATCTAACTAATGCTGTGATGACATAATATTTGTGCAACAATTCCAAAATGAATGTCTAATAATTGTAAGATATTAATGATGACGATGATGTCAATAACACTAACAATGAATTACATTTCTCATTATCATGCTGCCTTGAATATGCTTGAGTGCGAGTTCTCTGCTATAAAGTCTGCTATAATAGTCTGTTACTTTATGATAAATAAATGTATGGTTTGCATCAAACACAAACGAAGCATTGCAGTAAGAAATATTTATTTTGTACTATTGCTTTAATATGCATGTCAATTTAATAAATAATATTTCTGCTACTAAACAAACTTAAGATTATACTAAATCATTCAATTCAAGGCTGAAAGTCGCAAAACAGTCATCAGTAACTAAATAGAAAAATAATATTCATTTCAAGAAAGAGCAGACAAAAGAAAGGAAGAAAAGTCTCACTTTAAAATGTTTTGGTTTCAGTTTGTGTCATTTTAATGCTCAGTCTCGTTATGCCCTGATTTTCCTTTTTTCTGTGTTTGTGGAAAGCAGATAAGTCAGTCGACCCAATATGTGAGCAGGCAGAGCAGGATTCTCCCAATGACTGGCGCAATACCGTTTTTTGTTACAAGCCGCATCAGTTTAAAATTAGTAAAGGCGAGCTTCTTTGGTGATGGTGTTTACAGTGTTACATTTTACATTTAGCGGACATTTGTGCAGAACATGCGAGATTCTGTGTACTTTTCACTCTTCAGCCGTTTGCATTACCCGCGGTCACAAAAGCTCCCTGTCATCTGACAGCAGAAAGCCTTGAGTGATTGACAGCTAATATGAACCAATATAGCGGCAGGGAAGAGCGATTCAGCATGTTTTTAGAAAAAAGTTAACTATTATGCTCCCAAATACATTATGAGGTCGCAGAGCTAAAATTTCGGTCGCAATTTTAAGCCCTGAACATGCTAAATGAACCTATGTGCTTACCTGAAAAACAATGCTAAGGTCAGATATTCTTCTTTGAAAATGTGAGTTACGTGCGGGAACATCTGTCTTTGTTTTAGTCCCTTTAATCCACCCACTGCCAAATTAGCCAATCATATTTCAGCACCCCAAGTTGCCTTGGTGGAAAACAGCGTTCAGTCAGGAATGCTCTTAAAGTGTTTGTCCGTAAAAATGAAACTCCACAGGTTTTACAAATGTAAACATTAGGTGAGCAGGTTACATTGTCACCCCGTGTCCTAACAACACACTACATGATGAGATTTGCAGTGATAAGCAATTTGGCTGTTTACACCAGTCGAAACACGTCAGGAATTTAAATAGAGCCATTCAGAAGCACAAAATAGTGCACTTACTGCACTCCAACAAAATAGTATGATTTATAATATAATTAAAACATAATAAACCTCTTTAACATTATTAAATGTAGATGCTGAATCTGACATCAACACTAATATGTTGGTCTCATCAATCTGGCAACCTGCGCTTGCGTGTGTTTTGAACCAGGCCTGCAAAACCTAGTTCAACCTCTGGGTGTCAAACTAACATACTGCACCTTTGAAGTTATTATACATAAACTAAGGCTGCACAATATATTTCAATCATAATCAAATCTGCACAGGATCTGCAATATCATGTTGTAATTAACAAAACTTGACTTTATCCAATAGGCAGGGCCAGATGGAATCAGTGGATGTTTTTTGCTTTTTCTGCGGAGATTTTTTGTAAAAATCAGCAGATTTC
>NC_141034.1:51437500-51485000 GCF_052040795.2 Danio rerio
TTTTTCGGACCATTCTCTGTAAACCCTAGAGATGGTTGTGCATGAAAATCCCAGTAGATCAGCAGTTTCTAAAATAATCAGACCAGCCAGTCTGGGACCAACAACCATGCCATGTTTAAAGTCACTTAAATCACCTTTCTTCCCCATTCTGATGCTCGGTTTGAACTGCAGCAGATCATCTTGACCATGTCTAAATGCCTTAATGCATTAAGTTGCTGCCATAATTAGAAATTTGCATTAACAAGCAGTTGGACAGGTGTACCTAATAAAGTGGCCGGCGAGTGTATTCATGCATGTATGTAGCTTGTGTATGCAGCATATTTACATAGCTCATATTTAACCCTTGTCTAATGTTCAAATTTACTACTCTTGTTAAGTTTGTGGCTGTTTTTACCTCAGTGACTTTTTAATGTCATTTTTGATTGCAATACTATAAAAGCATATAGGCAGCATGGTAGCGCAGTGGGTAGCACAATTGCTTCACAGCAACAAGGTTGCTGGTTCGATCCCTTGCTGGGTAAGCTGGGATTTCTGTGTGGAATTTGCATGTTCTCCCTGTGTTGGCGTGGGTTTCCTCTGGGTGCTTCGCTTTCCCCCACAGACCATAGCTGAGTCTCAAATGGCACACTATACAACAGGGGTCACCAACCCTGTTCCTAGAGAGCTACCTTCCTGCACATTTCAGTTGCAACCCTGACCAAACACACCTGTTTGTAATTATCAAGTGCTGCTTTAGGTACTATTAATTGGTTCAGGTGTGTTTGATCAGGGTTGGGACTGAATTCTGCAGGAAGGTAGCTCTCCAGGAACAGGGTTGGTGACCCCTGCTATACACTATGCACTATGTACTTATGCACTTACACACTCAACCGCAAAGTAAATGTATGTAGTGTCGTCCCAAATGGCACACTAATGTTTTTTTACCAAGCGGAAATTCAAACCGTTTCCTTGATGTTATGTCAGTTTACAAATGTAAACATTAGGTGATGGTTGCCAAATCAGTGAAATAAATGACCAAACTATCAAATTATACCTGCCATGAGTATGACTGCATTCACCATCGGGAGGCGCTATAATCACTCTTATAGGACTATGTTGCTTTTACAATTCAAAATAAATTATTCAACATGCGCGACCGATAGCTCCGCCCCTTGCGCTATGTGAGGTCGTTGAGTGCGTAAAGTGTCCATTATTACACACTTCATTTTAGCGGCTAAATGAGTGCATCATCCGGGTAATTAAAGTGCCCTTATTAATTGTACAGTTTTCAATGTACTTAAACTATTTATACTGCAAAATGGCATGGAATTGTGCATAAGTATGCGATTTGGGATGCAGCTAATGACTCTCCTGCTGAAAAATTCAGCTTAAACCAGCCTAGGCTGGTTGGCTGGTTTTAGCTGGTCGACCAGGCTGGTTTTAGAGGGGTTTTGGCCATTTCCAGGCTGGTTTCCAGCCATTTCCAGTCTGGTCTTAGCTGGTCAGGCTGGAAAATGACCAGCTAAATCCAGCTAAAACCAGCTTGACCAGCCTGGTTTAAGCTTGACATAGCTGTTTTTGGCTGGGCCCCCAGCCTGGCTAAGCTGGTCAAGCTGGTTTTAGCTGGTCATCTCCCAGCCTGACCAGCTAAGATCAGGCAGGAAATGGCTGGAAACCAGCCTGGAAATAGCCAAAACCCCTCTAAAACCAGCCTGGTCGACCAGCTAAAACCAGCCAACCAGCCTAGGCTGGTTTAAGCTGTTTTTTTCAGCAGGGTCCAAGACATGCGGTACAGGTGAACTGCGTAAGCTAAATTGTTCGTAGTGTATGTGTGTGAATGAGTGCGTATGGATGTTTCTCAGTGATGGGTTGCAGCTGGAAGGGCATCCGTTGTGTAAACCATATGCTGAATAAGTTGGCGGTTCATTCCGCTGTGATCAGAATCAGAATCAAATAATCCAGATCAATGTAATATTTAGCATTGAAAACCGCCTGGATATACTTTACCCCTTACTTAACCTATTTTATTCTTTTAAAATGCATCACAGGACCTGTTGTAATTGTTCTTTGTTAAATTTGTTGTGATTATATTAATATTATATAAGAAAAAGATACATTATAATTTCTGTTAAATCAGCTACACTAAAATATCCCATGTTCCCTTCTCCAATGAACTCATGTTGTTTTTCATTCTTATTCTTTACTTATAGCTCAACCTAGATTTGATATAAAATAAAATAATACCTATGGACTGGCTTTTCTTTCTGTAGCTATATCCATATATATATATATATATATATATGTGTGTGTGTGTGTGTGTGTGTGTGTGTGTGTGTGTGTGTGTGTGTGTGTGTGTGCATGTGCACCTGTATCAATCTCTGTGTGTATTTTATTACCTGGGGATCGAGCTGAGATTGTCCCCAGTGTGAAACGCATCAAAGCTGACAGCTCTATCACAAAATTCTCCTGGCCCCTCGTCTCCTCCAATCTCCCTCCTTTTATTCCTCTGCCCTCCTTTTCTTTGTTTCCCCCCCCGTGCTTGATTTTTCTGTGAGAATAAGCTAGTGTTTCAGCTCTCCAGCATGTTAGTCTGCCATCGCTGGACCGAATAAATTCCCTGTGTGTGTATTTGTTCCTCCGTGAAATCGAGAGTCAGATTTATTAGTTTGTCTTTGTCTCTATTGGTGTGCCGACGTGTCTATTACATGCGTGTGTTATTCTGCGTCGGCGCTGATGAGCTTTCAGTCTCCTCGATTAGAGTTTCCTCTCCATTTCACCACCTGTGAGACTCAGCGGGTCTCTGTGAACCTGTCCGACCCCTTTCATTTTCCCCGCTAACACTGCTCTCAGACATCTGCGTGCTATTCTGGCTCTTTAAAAACACCCACTCGCACAAATGTGTATCTGCGTGCATGGTACAGTCGACGTCAGAATTATTAGCCCCCCTGAATTATTAGCCACCGTGTATATTTTTCTCTCTCAATTTCTGTTTAACACATTTCTAAACATAGTATTTTTAATAACTCATTTCTAATAACTGATTTCTTTTATCTTTGTCGTTATGACAGTACATAATGTCTTACTAGATATTTTTCAAGATAGTAGTCTTCAGCTTAAAGTGACATTTAAAGGCTTAACTAGGTTAATTAGGCAAGTTAGGGTAATTAGTCAAATCATTGTATAATGATGGTTTGTTCTGTAGACAATCGAGAAAAAAAAAATGCTTAGGGCAGGGATGTCCAAACTCTTTCCAAAAACTGCTTTATTTCTTATTTGTTCTAGAATAAAAGCAGTTTTAAATTTTTTAAAACCATTTTCAGGCCAATATTATTAGAGCCCCTAAGGCAGGGCTGCCCAAACTCGGTCCTGGAGGGTCGGTGTTCTGCAGATTTCAGCTCCAACTTGCCTCAACACACCTGCAAGCACATTTTTAGAAAGACTAATAGCTTGATTAGTTAGTCCTGGTGTGTCTGATTTGGGTTGGAACTAAACTTTGCAGGACACTGGCCCCCAGAACCAAGTTTGGGCACCCCTGCCTTAAGGGGTCTAATAATATTGACCTTAAAATGGTTTAAAAAAATCAAAACTGCTTTTATTTTATAACAAATAAGAAATAAAACAAATGCAACTTTTTCCAGAAGAAAAAAAAAATATAGGAAATACTGAGAAAAATCCCTTGCTCTCTTAAACATAATTTAAAAAAATTCACAGAAGGGCAAATCATATTTGTATATTTATATGTTCATATGTACATCTATAGAAAATATAGGGGTAGTTCACCAAAAAATAAGTATATCTATGAATATTTGCTTACCTTAAAAAAAACACTTCAAACCCAGTTAGAGGTTTTTTTTTTTTTTTTTTTGGTTCAGTTGGTTAAACACTAAAGGAGATATTCTGAAGAATGTTGGAAACCTGTTTTTCCTGATATGGAAGTCAAGGGTTACAGGTTTGTAATATTTTTCAAAATATTTTCTTTTGTGTTCAACAGAAAAAAAATAAATAAATAAAAAAACTCAAACTGGTTTGTAACAAGTTAAGGGTGAGTAAATATTTTCGGGTGAACTATCCCTTTAAGAAAATTGATAAATGTAGGACAAATGCTCTGTTTCACTGCACTAACTAGATTTATAAAAGGTCATAAAAATGTAGTATTAGTTTTATTCTATATACAGGCCTGGTAACATTTCTTCTGAATAATAATAATAATAAAAAAAAACTCATTTACAGCGTTTTCTCTCCAAGATGACAACTGACTGTTGATTAAAATAAAATATTTTATTTTTTGCTTTTGAAAGCAGAGTTATTTCACCAACTATTGATTTCTTAACTCTTCTGAAGTGAAACATTGGTATTGTGTCATGTGAGAATTTATACAAACAGGTATGATAAAAGGTGACGCAGTGGCGCAGTGGGTAGCACTGAGAAATGTTCTGTTTTACTGGATTTATAATAGGGTTTTGTTTGATTAAAAATTTTAATATTTGTTTTATTCTATACACAGGCCTGGTTACATTTCTTCTGAATAAAAGTAATTTCAATAAAACAATCCATAAAACATTGATTTTTTAACTCTTCTGAAGTTAAACATTGGTAGTGTCACGAAAATTTATAAAAACATGATTGATAAAAATGACTCTTTTTTTTGTTATTTTGATTGTCATTCTTTGATCTAAACAACATCTTTGCTATGCTACATATTTAAGAAAGACCATCAGTAGTTTGTAGAACATTAATAAGTTTTACTCAAACACATAAATAGAAATTGTAAATACTGTTTGGCCAAAACATTACTAATGTTTCTACTTCAAAGCAGTTAGGAAAGTAACTTATGGAAAAAACTTAATTTGCAACTGAAGAGTCCCAATTCAAAAACTTCTAAGTGTCGTCTGAAATTTTCTTTTTCTCAGCCTGCTTTGTTCATGTTTAATTATTTTACTTGAAAGATATGAAAATAACCTATTATTTGGCCAAAACGTGAAATCACTGCACCTACACGAAGGAGCTTGAGAAAAAAAAAAGTCTCATTTTAGAAATAAAATTCAGATGGTACTTAAAGGCTTTTTTGTGTGTGTCTAAACTCTTCAATCACAACAAATAAAATATATTTTTTTTTCCCCCCAATTGCCATGTTCTGGTGCTGTACATAACACAATTTGTATTAAAATATAGAAAAAAACCTACCTTGTAACATTAAAGTCAAAATTATTAGCCCTGCTTTGAAATTTTAATAAAATCCCAAGTGTTGCTTAACAGAGAAATTTTTAATAACTAATTTATAATAAACTAAATTGTTTTGTCTTTGCCAAGATGGCTGTGCATAACATTTTTGTACTTTTCATTCAAGATCCTAAGGGGGCTAACAATATTGTTTAAAAATGCTTTTAATCCAGACTTCAACTACAAAAAAAAAAGACTTTTACCAGAGGAAAAAAATATTAAAGTAAATACTGTGAACTTTGTCTTGGTCTGTTTAACAGCACTTGGGAAATATTTAGAAAAGGATACAAGTTTTAGAAGAGGGCTAATCATTTGGACTTCAACTGTACATCCAGTACATCTAAAATATATATATATATATATAAATTGAAATGGTCTCTTATGTTTTTTCCCCACCGTTAATATAAATACATACATCAGAGAGAGGGTTATAAATGTTTTTCTTTTTTGTTTGTTTTATTCACCTAAGTCAACAATAAAGCAAAGCCCTGCCTGCAAAACAAAACAACATCATTACATTGTCATTATTCCAAACGGAAAAGGTGCTAAGGACAATCCTTTAAAGCCAAAATGTTTATGTGTGCAGTGCAGGAAGTTAATTAAAAGCAGTGTCTGCCATAGAGAAATGTAAACAATTTAACATGAAGAGATAGTTCACCTGTGCATTTTTGGTTGTCAAAACATTCAACAACAACAACAACAACAACAACAACAACAACAACAACAACAAAAAAAAAAATAATAATAATAAAATAAAAAAAATGATAAGAAATTCTATAAAATAAAACAACTGGAGTACAACTGGAGTTGAAATGTGATGAAATAAAAAATGGGGGGTAAATTGTGAATTGGTAAATAAATAAATAAAAGTAAAACATTCTGCAGCTCCTGGTCATCAGGGCTCATAATTTGGTAAAGGAGAGAAAGCGGTGGCCCTGTGACTCAGACAGAAGAAGGAAATGTGTGCCGTTCCCATAATTAATTCCCTATTTCCTCCAGCTCTGACCACCATTAATTGCTAGGCAACGACTCTGGAGGCCAGTTCAATTGTTTTTCATCCAATTAAAATGTGATGTTATCATTGCGAGCCATTTGATTGCTCCGTGTTTCATGTGTCTATGAGAAACGCCAAAGGAAACAGTAAGAGTACAATTGCATAAACAAAGAGGGTCAGGAAAATGCTAATACCCATTGGCCACCATTTAAACACCCATTTGCCCTATTTTTGATAATAATAATAATAATAATAATAATAATAATAATAATAATAATAATAATAATAAAACAACAACAACAACAACAACAACAACAACAACAACAACAACAACAACAACAATAATAATAATAATAATAATAATAATAAAACAACAACAACAACAACAACAATAATAATAATAATAATAATAATAATAATAATAATAAATGATAATAACTATTATTATTATTGTTATTATTATTGTTAATATTATTACTATTATTATTATATTTTTTTTATTAATAATTCTACCACTACTAAAGCTAATTATTATGTATAAATGTACATAATATTTAATTTCTACATAGTTGATCTGATTTATTTTAGTTTTGTGTGCGTATGCATTGTTATATGCAAATATAATTTAAGGTGGATGAGGAGATTCCTACAAAAATGTGTAAAGTGTTTTGTGCGTCCAAAAAATTGCTATATAAACATTAAGAATTATTATTATCATTATTACAACTTTAAAAAGCAACCATAATAATAATAATAAATAATAATAATAATAATAATAATAATAATAATAATAATGATGATAATAATAATAATAATGATAATAATAATAATAATAATAATAATAATAATAATAATAATAATAATAATAATGATAATAAAAATAATACTAATACTAATAATATTACAGGTATTTCATTATGTATAAATGTACATATCTAATATTTTTAAAAAAGTATTGTTAGCCTTATTTGTGTATGCATTATATAATTTGCACATGCATTAATATTTAATATATTATTTTTAAAAACTAATTATAAAATTATCTAATAATAATAATAATAATAATAATAATTATTATTATTATTATTATTATTATTATTATTATTATTATTATTATTATTATTATACTAATGCCACCACCAATACCACTACTACTGTCTGTCTGTCTGTCATCCATCCATCCATCCATCCAATTGACAGTGCTTGTACAGTACATCACATACCATTAACCTGCAGGGTGTGTGTCTGGAAGAGCTGCTCGTATCCGTCGGCATGGCAGGTGTAGTTGCCCATATGTGTAGTGGTCACCTTGGTAATGTACAGTGATCCATCATCTCCGAAATCCTGTTAAAAATACACAAAACCACATCAGTGCGACCTTACAGAGTGAGAGATTATGGTACGTGGGTGCAAAACAACAATGTCGGAGAGCACTACTATAATCAACCAGGGCGCCATTACAAAAAATCTGAAAATCTGCAGAGTGTAATCAGACGTCTAAAAACCGGACTGCAAAGAGAGCTTGTTCTGTGGCATGGTGAAAGGAAAATACTGAGAGAAATAGAAGAAGAAAAGGAGGGCGAGAACTGTTAAAAAACAGGGTAATCAATAGGAGCAGATTGTGGCGGACATTTGCATCAGTTTTCCTACAGGCCATCATTACAGCTCTACACACATCATTTATTCTGCCCACACACACATGGACATGCACACACACATTATTTCTGAGAAAAAAAATCTCACTTAAAGAGGCCATGAATCCAAAAATCCCAAAGTTTGACATTGTTTCCTTGCTTTCATTTCAATACACTTAAAGTGGTAGTTGTATGCAAACATGCAGAAAATGCTTGCACGTGTTAATATCGGCTGATAAATCACCCACATGAATTTAAAGCCAGACTGTACATCCACTGTAAGACATGGATAAACAATGGATAAATAATTAATAAATAAATTATTTTAATAAATAAATATATAAATTTAAGAGGGTGACGCAATGGCGCTGTGGGTAGCATGATCTCCTCACAGCAAGAAGGTCGCTGGTTTGAGTCTCGGCTGGGTCAGTTGGCGTTTCTGTGTAGAGTTTGCATATTCTCCTCATGTTCGCGTGGGTTTCCTCTGATTTCCCCCACAGCCCAACGACATGTGGTATAGGTGAATTGGGTAAGCTAATATTGGTGTAGTGTATGTGTGTGAATGAGTGTGTATGGGTGTTTCGTAATATTGGATTGCAGCTGGGCATTCGCTGCCTAAAACATTTGCTGGATAAGTTGCGGGTACATTTCGCTGTGGCGACTGCATTATAATAAAGGGACTAAGTTGAAAAGAAAATGAATAAATAAATAAAAAAATGAATAAATCACATTAATAAATTAATTAATGATTAATAACAACTAATAAATAGTAAGCTTAGTTATTTTTTAACTAAACCTTTTTATGTCATTTTAACTTACATCAATTAAGCTGACTTTAAAATTAGTTTAGCTTAAAAACATAAGCTGTACCGTGATTAACTTTGTAAATTAAGTTACTATTTATTACATCATTTTTTAAAGTGTGCACAGTTTTAACAGCTCAATTGATTGTGCACTACTATTACAGAAGCAAAACGCTGCTCACTACAGGCCACAACCTCGATTGTGCAAAGAACCAAATAAACAAGCCTCTTTCATCCCATTGTGCGCTTAATGAGTGGAAACAGCAGCACAGAAAAAGAAAGGCGAAACAAAAGGAGCCTCTGAATATGAAACAAAATCAGATCGAGCTGAGTCATTTGAAAGTCTAATGATAAGAACAGAAGAAAGACGGATCATAAAGCAACAAGCAGCAGACTGAAGACTAAAGAGAAACGCCATCAAATCCAAACAAAAAAGCACACCAAGCTAATGAATTCAAACGCCACAGTTTTCACAAGGTCAGACGGCCTTTCCTGACATCCCGATGGCAGAAACAACCCAAGGGTTCCTTCAAGGGCAATTCAGAGCTTTCTGATTAAACATGTTAATTTTTCGTTGATTAGACAGCAGCATGCAGATTAAGCCAGAATGATGCTGCATGACCGAAAACACTTGGAAAACACTTGGAATCAGTTCATTCAGACTATTCATTTGTTTTTGTTGTTCATCTCATTTAGATGATTCATTCAAAAGAATGATTTGATTCTCTGTGTAATAATTTTTTTTGCGAAAAGTTGTTTGTAATGTAATTTGATAGTATATAATGCTATAATTGTTATGTTCATAACTAAACAGAAGGGTGTCGCTGTCGCCTCCCAGCAAGGTTACTAGTTTAAGTCCCAGTGGGGTCAGCTGGCATTTCTGTGTGGAGATTCCATGTTCTCCCGTGTTGGCGTGGGTTTTCTCGGGTGCTCCGGTTTCCCCCACAAGCCAAAAGACATAAGCTATAGGTGAATTGGGTAGGCTAAATTGTCCATAGTGTATGTTTACCAGTGATGGGTTGCAGTTTGAAGGGCACCTGCTGCGTAAAACATGCTAGATAAGTTGGTGGTTCATTCCACTGTGTGACCCCTGATTAATAAAGGGACTAAATCGAAGGAAAATGAATGAATGAATGAATGAATAAATAAACAGATTTATATTCAATTCATTGTGCCATAAAATTAATTCTCTGTTCTTTCTTAGTCACTGATCTATCACGGGTCGTCACAGTGGAATGAACCAACAATTACTCAATAAATTTTACATTATGTATATGTTTTACGTGGTGGTTGCCCTTCTAGTTGCAACCCAGCACTAAGAAAACACATACTCGTAAACCCCTAGAGCTGGGAAAACATTCTCTGTTCTCTGATATCTAAATGGAAGGTATGTGGGTAAGTGCAATAAAAAAAATAAATAAAAAAAAGAAGAAGATAGCAAATAAAGAAAAAATAAATCTCCAGAAATGGTTTTACATGTCTATTTTTGACGCTATGAAGTAGCCCTAATATGACAAGGATGTATTTTTGTATACCATATTTGGTAAGGTCATGAATATTAATGAGCTCTAGTCTGGCAATCCTACAGCTTAGATGACTCCATAAAACGCAGTTAATCAATAGATTGCCAGATTGACGACACAAACAGAACCACTGCGGCAGAACTACAGCATGAACTACTATAACAATGATCACCTCACGTACTAATTATGTGCTTTATTCACTGCTAAATGCCACTAATGTAAGTTTAAACAGGCAGTTTACCTCAGATCTTAAAAATTAAATAACTACTCAACATTTAGTTTGAACGAGTAAAATCAACAAATAACTCTATATAAATAAGTGTGAACTTTTTATAATTTTAAAGAAATTTAATATGCATTATTAGATTAAAAACCTTACCATTTCAATGGAGAGCAGTGCACTATTTTGCGCTTTTGATTTGCTCTGGAAGTTAAGGGCCCTATCATACACCCAGCGCAAGACGTGCATGGCGCAATTTGTTGCTATTTTCAGAGCTGTGCAACTATAATTTTCACATTTTGCGTCACGTTGTTTAAATAGCAAATCCATTTGCGCAACTTTGTGACTTCATGGTCGTGCTGATCTGAAAGGGAGGTGTGTAAAGGCGCATTGCTGGAGTGTTGCTATTTTGAGGAACTGAAATAGATTGTGCCATTGACTAACAAAATGCTGGTCTGAAGTCAAGTGCAGAGCACATTAGTTATGTGCCTATGTGTGTGTTTGTGTATATGTGTTTTTTTTCAGTTTATTCATGACAATTTGCATTTGTATAATGCTATTATTATTATTAGTGTCATTTTTTATATGCATATGTGTAATTGTTTAATAAAAACAAGTTTAGATTTGTCCAACTGTTAGGCTTTAGAGATGTATGCATCAGAATATGGGTCAGAAGAATCAAAAGTGTTTGGATATAACTTAAGTAAGTTTAAACAAACTTTTAGAAATAGTTTTGAAACAAATCTTTGCACTTAACAAACAAACTTTAATATGTAGGCTAATGGATGTTTTTAGTGGAGTGAGTACAGCACTGTTTTCTTATCCACAAAAGTAAAGGAGTTGTGTAAAGAGTAAAAGTAAAGAGAAAGTAAAGAGGACAAATGGAGGAGGCTCATTCTTTATCCTTGCACAGATGGTCTTTAACTGTTTTCTGCCATGTAAATACCAAATGGTATGGTAAGACTCTGATTGGTTTAATGCATGTTATGCTCTAAACACCCCCATAACTCATTAAGAGAATAAGCACAACCCTGGAAGACCATGCGCCAGTGCACAAAATGTATTTTTCCCGTCCTTAAAATAGCATAAGTGGATTCGGACATGCCCCTAATGCTTTTGCGCCATGCACTTTAGACTTTGTGCCTAGAACGTTAAAATAGAGCACATACTAAACCAACAAATAACTCAGGGTGTACCTTTAATAATGTTAAAGATATTTAATATTAGATTAAAAAAACATTTTATTGGAGAGCAGTGAACTATTTTTCACTACTGGTATTTAAATGTTTCTATTGTGTTAAATTTTGTGTGTTTTCTACCAAGGCAATTCAGGGTGCTGTAATATGATTGTGTAAACTGGTAGTAGGCTGGTTATAGAGAACAAAACAAAGACAGACATTCTGGCACGAAAACATTTCACAAATTTCAAAAGAGAATAACTTTAGTTTTGTTTTTAGATTGTCAAGTGTGTTCACTTAGCATGTTTCTTAGAGATCTGCAAACATATCATGGCATCAGTATGGTTTAGAAGTGTCACAACTTTACATTTAGCACCTTTAAACTGTTGCCTCTTTCTAATGAAGAGATGTCTAGTAGAAAATCCCTTGGAATAATGTTAAAATCAGGCTGTTCTTTTCATAACACTCGCTCGAGGAAAACTCTTCTTGATCATCCTTAATAAACTTTTAGCCACAGTCTGTAAATCTTCTTCTTTTGTTTTATGTATTCAAAGAGTGCTTCATAATAACAGGCATTTGGCAGGTCTCATGACGCAACGCTCAGCAAGAGTGCTCATTTCCAGCACATTAATGTGCACAGGACAATTCCTCACACAAAGAAGAGATTCACTGAACTTTAGGATATTATGTCTAACTACTCAGATTAATGAGGCTCTCTGACAGCAGGCTAAAACTGAAGAAAAGAATAACAAAGTAAAACCAAGTATAATATATTTATAAAAATAAAAAAAATCAGCTGAATTTAATGATATTACTCCACCACAGCATTTGGATTTATAATGTTCTCTCAGACAAAAAAAAAAAAAGTTAAATTAGTTTTGATAATACAAATAAAATTAACTTTTTTCCCCCAAATGCATAAAATGAAATGAAATAAAATTAATATATAAATTCATACTAAATAAAATTCTAAATAAAATTTTAAACAAAATAAAATAGAATTTAAAATAAAACTTAATGTAGTTAATGATATTACCCTAACTAAATATGTGGATTAATAATGTTCTCTCAAACCTAAAAGTTTTGAAAGAAAGAAAAAAGAAAGAAAGAAAGAAAGAAACGCAGACAAAATGAATAATAAAATTCGATAAAAGTTGATTAGAGTTTATTGTTTCCCCAAATGCATAAAAAAAATAAAAATAAATAAAAAATAAAATAAAATAAAACAAAATAAAAAAGAAAATTCGGAATAAAATGTATTTAATGATATTACGCCAACTATATATTTGGACTAATAATGTTCTGTCAAACCTAAAAAAATAAAAATAAAAAATGCAGACAAAAATAATAATAAAATTTAATTAAAGAAAATACAAAATAAAATAAACTACAAATAAAATAAAATAAAAATTTGCCCTATTATTTAAATAATAATAATTATAATATATAATATAACAGCTATTTATATAATAATAATAATAATAATAATAATAATAATAATAATAATAATAATAATAATAATAATAATAATAATAATAATAATAATAATAATAATAATAATAATAATAATAATAATAATAATAATAATAGTAGGCACAGTGGCTAGCACAATCCCCTCAGAGCAGGAAGGGTGCTGGTTCGAGCCCCGGCTGGGTCAGTTGGCAATTCTGTGTTTGCATGTTCTCCAAGTGTTTGTGTGGGTTTCCTCCGGGTCCTGCGATTTCCCCCACAAGCCCAAAGACATGTGGTATAGGTGAATTAGGTAAGCTAAATTGTCGTGGTGTATAAGTGTGAATGAGTGAGTATGAATGTTTCCCAGTGATGGGTTGCAGCTGGAGGGGGATCTGTTGCGTAAAACATATGCTGGATAAGTTGGCGGTTCATTCCGCTGTGGCGGCCCCTGATTAATAAAGGTATGAGACGAAAAAAAATGTAAAAATAAATGTAAATGAACGAATGAATCAATAAATGAATGAAAAAATAAATAAATAAATAAAATAAATAAATAAATAAATAAATAAATAAATAAATAAAAATAAAAAATAAAAAAAAAAAAATAATAATAATAATAATAATAATAATAATAATAATAATAATAATAATAATAATAATAATAATAATATAAGAAGAAGATTATAAGTTGGTACCTGATCTGATGTACGCACACACGCATGCACACAAACGCACACTCAGACACTGTGTTACCCCAACAATACTTAACATAAACACGGGCACATCAAACCAAACTAAATTGTTGATAAAAGAAATGAGAAAGAATAAATAAAATCCAGGCCGCTGTCATTCAGTGCTCAGGGACTGCAGATCCTCAAAGGCGCGTGATGTTTTCCTGGAGTCTTGGTTCAGGTCATCCAGATCTGCCGTTGAGCTGCTGACATTTAAACAGACTTTCCTCCGAGTCTCTAGATTATTCATGTAGACGCCGCCATCTTCATGTCCCGTCTGCCTCAAACTGCAGGTCCTGACAGCCAAGTGCTCCTTCCTCATTTTAAGGCTTCATAAAGTTTTAATGCATCAAAGACGACACAAAGACTAGCGTTGGTTCAATAGACAAAAACCTCACACAACCAAGCTTTTAGCTGGTCAAATATATACACACATACCTAAAAATATGGTTGCTGCTTGTTCAAACTACTTATTTGTGATGAGCTGAATCAACATAATTCTTAAGTTTTTTTTTTTAGATATTAATTATGTTCTGAATGTATGTTCAATCAACTTGAAGGGATTGTGTGGAACCCTGGATTTTTACAGTGCACTAATAGAAATAAAAGTACACTATATATAATAAAACTACATATAATGCATGATCATAATCACAAAAAGATAAATAAAAAAAAACAGAAAAATAAAATGAAAAATGAAGTGCAGCATGTTTAAGTTAAAAAATAACGATCAAAGACAACCACTAAGATAAATTAAAATAAAACAAAATACAGTGTAGCACGATCATAGCTTAAAAATAATAAAATATTAAATAATAAAATAAAATTAAATATTTTTTATAAAATAAAAGGAGAAATGCAGTGAAACAAATTTAAGCATTTTTTTAATTAAAATGTATATTAATAGATGAACATGGCTAGATAACCACTAAAATAAAATAAAATATAGTGTAGCATATTATTATTGCATGATCATAACCCCCCCAAAATAAAAGAAAGTATAAAATATTTTAATAAAAAAATATTAATAGTTTTTTTTTAAATAAAATAAACCCTTTAAAATATATATATATACATATTATATATATTTTATAATATATAAATATATATTATATATTTATATATATTTTTTAAAATATATATATATATATATATATATATATATATATATATATATATATATTTAAAAAGTATATATTTAAAATGTATATATTTAAAAAAAAAAAAAAAAAAAATATATATATATATATATATATATATATATATATATATATATATATATATATATATATATAATGCATGAATATTGCTCAAAAACAACCAACAAAATAAAATTAAATAATACAATTTAATACAATTAAATTAAGTAAAATAAAATAAAATAAAACATCACAAAACTAATGACATATTTTGTGTTAAAAAATATAGGAGTGCATAAAAGCAACATGATGCAAATGAAAATGTAGCAATTAATAAACTTTCAATTATAAAAACTAGTGAAAAGATTTTGTCATTTTCTTTGCAAACTCATAAACATACTGTATACAAATATAGAACACAGTGTTTAATGAGTTTGTGCACATTTGTGTTGGACAAACTCAATTTCATCCCTGCAGCACATACTGAGAGATATTCTCTATGGAGCTTTCATTTATTTAAGTGCTTCTGTTTAATTCTTTTGTTGCTTTCCTCTTAAATGCCTTCATTTCATATAGTCTCAATCAAGCATCATAAAAGAGCACCAAACTCGTTTAGTTTCTGTGGAGTGTTTTCTCTCTCAATCCTCATTTACTCTAATGTGCTTTCTATTGAGTTGCAGCCATATTGAGTGATGTTGCGTTACAGTGTGAACATTTAAAACATCACTCATATCTCAATTTGGTATCATAGGGCCATTTTCTATCAGCTCTGGTTGGTTAAGGTTGCTGTAATAAATACATATTAGAGCTTGAGTAAAGCACATCTGAGGAACTTCTTTTAAAAACACTTTAGGCAAAACAGTGCAGGTCAATAAAAATCCAAAACAAAGCTGAAAAAAAAAATACCTTAAACAAAATGAAACAATACTAAATGAGTCTAAATGAAACAAACAAACAAAAAAAAAATACACAAACTGAAACAAAACAAAATGAAACTAAATGAATCTAAATGAAACTAAACAAAACAAACTGAAAAAAACAAAACAAACTGAAACAAAACAAAACAAAAAACAAAACCAAAATGAAACAAAACAAAGTTATTTCAATACTTACCCAGTTAAATGAATACATTAAGAAAAAACTTTTTTTTCGGATTACATGAGTAAATAAATAAAAATGAATCGTATTTTTAATATTAATAATTACATTTTTACAGTAGTATTTCTTATGCATAAAATCCAATTGAATATAAAATCATGAATAGATGGATGGATAGATAGATAAATGAATACCATATAATATTAAAAATATAATAATATGAACAGCAGCACTCTTGCACAATATGCAGCTAATTCAGTTCAGTTTTGGAAATCACTCCATAATTCTGTGAATACTGCAGAACAGGCAGAGAAAAAAAATCTACAAATAACAATAATACTAATAATACAAATAATTCTACTACTACTAAATGAATAAATACAGAAAAAAAGAAGAAAAAAAAAAAAAAAAAAAAAAAAATATATATATATATATATATATATATATATATATATATATATATATATATATATATATATATATATATATATATATAGTATTTTAATATTATAGAGTTTTGGAAATAAAATAAAGAACTAATTAATAAATAAAGTAAATAAAATAAAATAAATAAAACATAAAAAATAAATTAAAATAAATTAAATAAATAGTGTTTTTTAATAATATGGAATTAAAAAAATATTCCATAATTCTGTGAATACTGCAGAACAGACAGAAAAAAAAAATAAAAATAAATAAATAAATAAATAAGTGAGTTAATAAAATAAACAAATAAGTAATACAAATTATAAATAAAAATAAATAAAAAACAATGATCTAATAAAATAAATGAGAAATATGTAAAAAAGAATAATTTAATAAATAAGTGAATAATAAGTTAATAAAATAAATAAATAATATTAAAATAAAAATAAATAATGAACTAATAAAATAAGTACTATAAAAATAAATGAATAATGAGTTAATAAAATAAATAAATAAGTCATAAAATATTAAATAAATAAATAACTATGAATAAAATAAATAAGTAAAATAAATAAATAAGTAAAAAATAATAATAAATAAATAAATAAATTGTATTTTTATTAATATGGAATTTTGGAAATCACTCCATAAACATGTAAATACTGTGGAACAGGCAAAAAAAAAAAATAAACAAAAAGAAATAAATACATTAATTTAATAATTAATTAATAATGAACTAATAAAATAAATAAGTAATAATAAATAAATAAATAAATAAATAAATAAATAAATAAATAAATAAATAAATAAATAAATAAATAAATAAATAAATAAATAAATAAATAAATAAATAATCACATTGTATTTTTACTAATATAAAACTTCCCAGTGTTGGGTTGCGACCCCTGATTAATAAAGGGACTAAGTCGAAAATAAAATGAATGAATGAATAAATATTATAGAACTTTGGAAATCACTCCATAATTTAGTGAATACTACAGAACAGGCAGAGAAAAAAAATCTACAAAAAAAAAAAAAAAAAAAAAGATAAATAAATACAATTACATAAAAAGCCCAACAAAAAACTCAGTGCAGTAGACCTCAGAATGAAAAAGCATGTTCTACATGATCGGCCCCTGAGTGTGCTTTACAGATGGCTGAAACACACACACATACAAAAATACACTATATGGTAAAAGCATCACTCACGTTGATGTCCTCCAGCTCCATCATGTTGAGATCGTGGCCGTTGCGTCTCCAGATGATGGGAGGCCGCTGGTCCCCCATGATGGCACACGTGAGGACAGCGCTCTGACCCACCGTTACCGTGGTGACGCTCAGCTTCTGCTCTTCTGGAAGGCTGAGCTGGTACACCTCTGAGGACAACAAAACACACAAGGCTTGATGATTAGCTTTCTCTTGAGGATCACTATGATGAAAAATATAGACTTCCAAACACTCATATCTCTACTGAACTTACAATACTATCGCAATATATCAAGCCAAAATGATGCAGAAACATGACTAACAATAATTACCTCATCGCTAACATGTTTCTTCTATAAATTAACATGTTGCTTACATTTTCATAACAATAAATTAGCATGTTTCTAGTAAGAATTAGCATCTTGTTTAGAATTTATGACTTCTAGTGAATTAGAATGTTGCTATTAATTAATGTTTCTAACATGAACTAGCATGCTTTCTAGCATGAATTAACATGTTTCGAGCATGAAGTAGCATGATCCTAGCATGTTTGTAGCATGAACTACCAAGTTGCTAAGTGTTGCTAGCATGTTGTTTTAAACGCAGGTGAAATACACTGAAAATGTTGAGCAAAACTGAATGGAGAGAAAGAAAGAGCTAAACTGAATTTAAAAGTTTTTTTGTAAAGTGTACAGCAAAAATAAAGATGAAAAATTATATTATGAATTAGTATGCAACACTTGTTGCTAACACGTTTCTAGCATGAATTAGCATGCAACTAGCATGTTTCTAATGTATTAAATGTTGCTTGCATGAATCACTGTTTCTAACATGAATTAACATGTTTCTAACATTAACTTGTTTCTACCATGATTTAGCATGCTTTCTAGCATGAATTAGCATGTTTCTAGCATGACATACCATCCTATTAACATGTTTAGGTATAAATTATCATTTTGACAACATCAAATTAACGTTACTGGCAATGACGTGTGTAGAAAGTATTAACATGGTGCTAGTATGTTGTTGACATGTTTCTAGCATAAATAGGCATGTTATTATTATAAATTAGCATGTTTTCTAGCATGAATTAGCATATTTCTAGCATGAAATACCATGCTGTTAACATGTTTTAGGATTAATTATCCTTTTGAAAACAGAAAATTAACATGTTACTGGCAATGACATGTTTGTAGCAAGAATTAACATGGTGCTAGTATGTTGTTGACATGTTTCAAGCCTGAATTAGCATGTTATTATAATAAATTACTGGTTTCTAGCATGAATTAGCATATTTCTAGCATGAAATACCATGCTCTTAACATGTTTTAGTATCAATTATCCTTTTGAAAACATAAAATTAACATGTTACTGGCAACGACATGTTTGTAGCAAGATTTAACATGGTGCTAGTATGTTGTTGACATGTTTCAAGCCTGAATTAGCATATTACTATAATAAATTTGTGTTTTCTAACACGAATTAGCATATTTCTAGCATGAAATACCATGCTGTTAACATGTTTTAGTATCAATTATCCTTTTGAAAACATAAAATTAACGTTACTGGCAACGACATGTTTGTAGCAAGAATTAACATGGTGCTAGTATGTTGTTGACATGTTTCAAGCCTGAATTAGCATGCTATTATAAGAAATTAGTGTTTTCTAGCACGAATTAGCATATTTCTAGCATGAAATACCATGCTGTTAACATGTTTTCGTATCATTTATCCTTTTGAAAACATAAAATTAACATGTTACTGGCAACGACATGTTTGTAGCAAGATTTAACATGGTGCTAGAATGTTGTTGACATGTTTCAAGCCTGAATTAGCATATTACTATAATAAATTTGTGTTTTCTAACACGAATTAGCATATTTCTAGCATGAAATACCATGCTGTTAACATGTTTTAGTATCAATTATCCTTTTGAAAACATAAAATTAACGTTACTGGCAACGACATGTTTGTAGCAAGAATTAACATGGTGCTAGTATGTTGTTGACATGTTTCAAGCCTGAATTAGCATGCTATTATAAGAAATTAGTGTTTTCTAGCACGAATTAGCATATTTCTAGCATGAAATACCATGCTGTTAACATGTTTTCGTATCATTTATCCTTTTGAAAACATAAAATTAACGTTACTGGCAACGACATGTTTGTAGCAAGAATTAACATGGTGCTAGTATGTTGTTGACATGTTTCAAGCCTGAATTAGCATGCTATTATAAGAAATTAGTGTTTTCTAGCACGAATTAGCATATTTCTAGCATGAAATACCATGCTGTTAACATGTTTTCGTATCAATTATCCTTTTGAAAACATAAAATTAACGTTACTGGCAACGACATGTTTGTAGCAAGAATTAACATGGTGCTAGTATGTTGTTGACATGTTTCAAGCCTGAATTAGCATGCTATTATAAGAAATTAGTGTTTTCTAGCACAAATTAGCATATTTCTAGCATGAAATACCATGCTGTTAACATGTTTTCGTATCAATTATCCTTTTGAAAACATAAAATTAACGTTACTGGCAACGACATGTTTGTAGCAAGAATTAACATGGTGCTTGTATGTTGTTGACATGTTTCAAGCCTGAATTAGCATGCTATTATAAGAAATTAGTGTTTTCTAGCACGAATAAGCATATTTCTAGCATGAAATTCCATGCTGTTAACATGTTTTAGTCTCAGTCTGGTTAAGTTGGCACCTCATTCCGCTGTGGCGACCCCAGATTAATAAAGGGATTAAGCCGAAAAGAAAATGAATAATTAAATGAATAATAAATCTTGGATGGCCTGAGAGTGAGCAAATCAACAGCAAATGTTCGTTTTTAAGTGAACTATCCCTTTAAACAAACAATAAAAGACACAAGAGTACAATTCATAAAGTGAAGCCTATGATGTATTTCTTTTCAATTACTTTACTCAGACTATTCTATCCCGAACACTTCTTTTAGATAGACTTACTTAACCGTAAAACACAATTAAAATCTTTGTTCTGTTATATTTATTTGTCCTACCGCTTACAATCGTTTCTCTGTTCCGACTGTTTATCTACAAGCTTAATTATATTAGTCGAGCTAGTAATGGTTTCTACTGCTCAGTGACTCACAAAATAGTCTAACAAACCAAGATGAAAAAGAGTTGTGATAAGATCATACATCATTATTCTGCCTGAAAAAAAAAACTGTGATATAATATTTTTGCCACTTTGCTTCACTGATAATTATTTGATATTTCAACAGCATACAGCTACACTGAATACCTGTGATTTCAAGTGAGAACAAGCTGTTTTTTGCAGATGCCACATTACCGGTGTGAATGTCACTTCCTATGATTCCTGGCACTTCATTAAAACAATAAACTTTACTGCAGACACTTGTGAACAAGCGTAGCGTACACTGTGCTTTTAAAGGACGACTTCTGTATTGTGCTGCTCCACTGGTAACACAGAGGCTTCATTATTTACAGAGCAAAGGGAATATATACAGAATTATTTGCTGCAATGGCCTGACTGAGAACCAGTAGTATTCAGTTCAAATACAAGACGACACACGCACATGCACACACACACACACACACGTCTTTTGAGGGCAATATGTCTGATCTCTTTATTTGTTTGTGAGTTCTTCGAATGAAAAAGATAGCACATCATATCAAAGGCCATGCTTTTTTTTTCTCTCACATTTTTCAGCCACTCTGTCCAGATTTTCTTCAAAGCTCAAAATAAAGCACATGAAAATTTGTGTACCAAAATATTCTCAAAGGCCTTGCTTTGTTTAGATCTTGAGAAAAGGCTAATTGCATAAATAGACAAATGTGTAAATAGGTCATTTTAAAAATGAGGCTTTCACATGTTTTGGTCGTCTTTAGTTTGGTGATTTGTGTATTACAGTTAAAAGAATAGTGTATGTATTTAAATATACTGTAAATACAGTATTAGAGCTCTTGATTTAGGTGCAACGATGGCTTAGTGGCCAGCACTGTTGCCTCACAGCAAGAAATTAGCTGATTCAAGTTCCGACTGGGTCATTTGGCATTTCTGTGTGGAGTTTGCATGTTCTCCTCATGTTTGTGTGGGTGCCCTGGTTTCCCTCAGTCCAAAGACATGCGTTATAGGTGAACTGGATGAACTAAATTGGCCATTGTGTATGTGTGTTTGTGAATGAGTGTGTATGGTTGTTTACCATTGCTGGATTGTGGGTGAAAGGGCATCTGCTGTGTAAAACATATGCTAGAATAGTAGGTGGTTCATTTCACTTTGGCCACCCTTGATTAATAAAGGGACTAAGCCGAGAAGAAAATTAATAAAATTGGCTGTAGTGTATGAGTATTTGAGTGTGTGAATGTGGATGTGAGATTGTATGGTTATTTCCCAGTACTGGGTTGCAGCTGGAAGGGAATCTGCTGTGTAAAACATATGCCAGAATAGTTGGTGGTTCATTCCACTGTGGTGACCCCTGATAATCAGGGACTAAGCCGAAGGAAAATGAATACATGAATGAGCTCTTGATTTATTTATTTTTCATAAAAGATAAATGTGTTTTGCCACACTTTATACATAACCTTACATCAAGTATTTTTGATAATTTGGTGATTTTTTTTTCCAAATTTGTAAAAAGTCTTATAACAGTGCACTCAATTAATTTTAGTTAAACAAACAAACAAACAAACAAACAAACAAACAAACAAACAAACAAACAAAAAAAGCTTTCATTATAAAACCATTTAATTATATAAAATATATATTTTTTATTTTTTTATAAAGACTGGATTAAAAAAATAAGTTTGAATACTAAACTTTAATACTAATACTAAAATAAAAAAAATATAATGCTGAATTTAAATATTTGTAAAAATCTACTCATAAAACCAATATACATTGCTTTTGGAACTAATTCAAATAAGTTTTAAGGTAACTACAATATACTGATCTAATATGGAAATATTAAGAGAACAAAATCAACTGATTAATAAAAAGCAAACAAATAATAAAGTCACATAGTAAATTCACAAAACTACTTTTGAGTAATTACTACTATTGAAGTGTAATTTCTACTCTTCAAAAGGAGAAAACTTCACTATAATAGTACATAAACTATACTATAACAGTTCATACGCTGGTTCATATGCTGGGTTTTACACAATTTATTCATGTCGTCCCAACACAGTTCGATTAAGTTAACTATTAACAATTAAGTTGATTGAACATAAAACAATTAAGTTGTCCCCCCAAAAATTCAATAATTGTGTTGTTTCATCTTGCTTTACACTAGCCTTGATGAACATTAGCCAGTGGGGGAGTGTCTTTTGTCTTTCCAGGTGTGAATTATTCATGACCATTTTCACTGCCATGCATGCAGCTAAGCTGACCCAAAACAGATTTTACAACATGTAAATAATTGTAATGTTTTCTTTGAATGACAGAACAGAATAATTTCCACATAATTCTGTAGTAAATATTCTAGCCGACAAGACAGTTCATTCAGTGTAGGTTTACCTTATTTTAGTATTTTAAATAAATAGTAAATTTATTTACTAGGTAAACCTTATTTCAGCTACGTTTATTCTTCTCATTCAGGCCAATACAGTGTGGTTTTTTGGACCTTTTTCTATAAAACTTACTAACCACGCATGATATAAAAAATAAATAAATAAATAAATAAAAACGTAAGCATGAACATCCATCTCTCACATATTATTATAGCAAAGTTTTTGAATAGAAAAAAAAAAAACATGTTGGCTAATACTATGTATTAAGTAGCTGAAATTAGCACAAATGTCTGGGCATGTCCAAACATCTTAGGGGTCCCAAAATCACCTCAGACCCATGAGGGATAAATAAGTGATTTGAACAAGAAGAAAAAAATATTCTTTTGAAGGTAAACTATGTCATAAATAAATGTACATTATTTTATGCTTACTATGGAAACTTAAAGTGCTGTATACACAGTTCACTATATTTCAAAATAGATATGGAGTTGAAGAATTATTAACCCTGTGATTTTTTCTTTCTTTTTCAAATATTTACCATATGATGAGTAGCAAAGCATTTAAATGTTTCACAGTATTTACTATAATATATATTTCTTCTGGTAAAAATTGTTTGTTTCATTTCAACTAGAATTAAATCAGTGTTAGATTATTTTGAATCATTTTAAGGTCAATATTATTAGACCCCTTAAGATATATTTATTTTTCAATTGTATACTTCAACTGTATATAGCTTTGGAGTTCTCTGATCCTGAAATGCCACCTTTGTCATAACATATAAACCAACAAAAACCTTGACAGGCACAAGGACAAAAAAATAAACTCCTGAACCCCTAAAATCTGTTAATCAGAGCCATCAATCGACTCTGACTCTTCTGTGAGATCAACAGTAATTCAGCTGTACAGCCCAAAGCCTTTACAATCAGAGAGCTTCATAACACTCTTTATGATGATGCCGATCGGCGCTGTGCTGCGTCTCCTGATAGTTTCACTTAGTTCTGAAATGAAGATTTGAAGGTTGGTAGGAAATAACAGCTGCTCCTACATGAGCCTCTCAGAAAAAACGCCAACCGCTTCATTATGAAGGCTTCTTTTCAGCTCAAAACTATTTAACTTAACATCTCGTTTGAATGTAATTACCTCCACAGCCAAAACTCCACAGCGTCATTCGATCGTAATGGTGTAGATGTTGAAAGATCTTCTTATATGATTTCTACGATTTTCCTACGGTCTGAGAAGAATAATAGAGCCAGGTGCCAAACACTTCTGTCGGCCTAATTAGCGGTGAAGTCTCTTCATTTGCTTTTCGTTAGAGCTCTACCCTGACCTTTTGTGTTAACCGAGGCCACTCACTCTGAAAAGGAGACAGCGGACAGATTATAAATGAGGGAGATCAGAAAAATGGCAAAATAAGCTTGTCAAGAAAAGGAAACTTTAACACTGAGCGACCTGCGGGACAGTGCATTTGCAATGTAGTGGGATGGCAGCTGGTTTTAATTCAAAATAAACAATTAATTAAAGTCAGAAAGACTTGTTTCTTATTAAATACAAAACTAATACTATTAGAAACCTCTCAGTTAAACAGAGAAATTATGTTTGGGATATATAGACAGTTAAAGGCTTAATTATTATACATACAATGTTAAGGGTTAATTTATTAGCCCTCCTGCATGCAAAATTTTTATTCTTTTAAAAATATTTCTCAAGTGATGTTCAACAAAGCAACATCATTTTCATAGCATTTATTATAATATTTTTTCTTCCTGAGAAAGTGTTATTCTGGCAAGCTGGAGCAGGACAAAACACTGTTATACAATGACTTGCCTATTAACCTAGCTTGCCTATTTAACACAATTACTCTAGTTAAGCCTTTAAATTGCACTGTGAGCTGAATCTTGTAAAACAACTACAAAAAATGTTATGTGCTGTGATCATGGCAAAGACTAAGGGCTCTATTTTGACGGTCCATGCGCAGAGCGCAAAACGCAGGGCGCAAAAGCTTTCAAGGCGTGTCGGGACGCGTTTTTGCTAATTTAAGGGCTGGAAATCTGCCTTGCGCCGCGGCGCATGGTCTAAAAGGGTTGAGTTTATTTTCTTAATGAGTTATAGGTGTGTTTTGAGAATAAACCAATTAGAGTCTCATCTCCCATTCCCTTTAAGAGTCAGCTGCGTCGCGCCAAAAGCGCATTCGCCATTTCACAAGCAAACAGTTAACAGTTTTTTAACAGAAAACTGTTAAACAGAGCATCTACTGCGTGAGAATGAGAGATATTGGAACTCCTTTCACTCTTGGATAGGGAAACCTTTACGCACAGACATCAATTACTCTATAAATAAATACTTTTGTTTGTTAAGAGCAAATATTCGTTTCAAAACTATTTCTAAATTCAGTTCTAATTTCCAGCAAACGAATAAATGAACAATAACAACGAAGTGTGTTAAAAAACCTGAGTTATATCCTAAAACACATGCTGTGTCAAAAACCTGACAGGTGGGCAAATCTAAGCTTGTTTTTAATAAAACAAATATAAATATGGATATAATAATTAATACTGCCAATAATAATAACATTATTTAAAAGCAAATTGTTATGAATGAACTGAAAAAGCCTCCCGAGATGAAGAAGACATAAAGCAGTGGTTTTTCATATTTATGTAGGCTAGAAAATAGTATGTTTTGTAATATTTTAATCATTTATATTTATATCCTATATATATATTCCTATTATATCCTATATATATATATCCTTAATATTTACATTTTTTCATATGTAAAGATATTTGCCTAAATTGCTCTCTTGTGTGTATTAAGCAGTGTGTAAGCGAGGCGCAACTCTGCGCCGGAGTTTAGACCGGGTTAGTTTTGGTCTAATGAAAAATCTATTATAGTTTCCCAAAATAGCAACGCGCCAGCGGTCCGCCTCAGAACGCCTTCCTTTTTAGACCAGAACGCCTATGAGCACACATATGAGCGCTAATGCATTTGCTATTTAAACAGCGTAGCGCAACGCCTCAAAGCGACTCTTGCGCCAAGCTGAAACTACCAAAAGACTACTGCGCCGCTCCTTCCGCCACATTGCGCCGGGTGTATGATAGGGTCCTATATAGCAGAAATTAGTAGGCACGGTGGCTCAGTGGTTAGTACTGTCAAATTACAGCAAGGTGTCACTGGTTCGAGTTCTGGTTGGGTCAGTTGGCATTTTTGTGCGGAGATTGCATGTTCTCCCCGTGTTCATGTGGGTTTCCTCCGGGTGCTGCAGTTTCCCCCACAGTCCAAAGACTTTAGGTGAATTGTCTGTAGTGTACGTGTGTGAATGAGAGTGTATGGGTGGTTTCGAGTACTGTGTTGGGGCTGGAAGGGCATTCATTGTGTAAAACATATGCTGGAATAGTTGGAGGTTTATTCCACTGTGGTGGAATAACTATTGAAACTATCTGAAACTGGTTGTACACCGTCGCTTCACTTTCTGAATGCACCGTACACTGTAAAAATAAAATCTGTTAATTAACAGTTTGCGCATTTTTTAGTTTTTTGTTTAATTATTGTTGTGAATTGCATTATGGGATGTTGATCTCTGCTCTGTCGACTTTTGATGTTAAAAAATCCCCTCTACAGTTTAACAAAGTGACTTTTATTGACATTTTAGTAGATTTAAATTGTATAAATGAATAAGAAATAATATGTAAAGAAATACATTGGTAAAATAACAAAAAATGTGCTGGCAGTTTATTACAAGGTTTTTGTACTGTAATACACAACACCAACCCAGACAATAGATCACCTTAAACTATTATAAATGTTAATAAAAGTCACTTTTTTTCATTGGTTTTAGGTTAAAAGTTGCCAGAAGAAAGATCAAGATCTCACAATGTAATTCAAAAGCATAAATAAATGGGGAGAAATAACATGGATCATAAAATAAAAATATATATAATATAATATATAATAAATAGAAAACTGCTACCTTATGGGTATTTTTAACTGTGTATATTGTCCAAGTTGGCTGTGTAAATTACAGTCTACAATAGCTAAATAATATAATGAGCTGCCAGAACTTTTCTGTTGTTAAATAAATCTTTCAAACTACTAAAAACGTTAACAAAAATCACTGCAGAGTTTAACATTTTCAAAGCATTTCAAAGCATTTCACTTCATCTTGACTACATTTTAACATCCTTAAATTCTAACATCCTTGTAGCCTGATCAGCTATTTTTAAAGCTTCTTGAGTAAAACTTCACCGACTCTTGATTGATTTGATCTCCTTCCAGCGATCGTGTTAATGACAACTAAAAGGATTTCCAGGTATTTTAATTACATTCAAGCTCAGAGATGCTTACAAGTGGAAAGCGTAATCAAGCTGGGGCAAAACAAATGAGTACATGGGTTGGGATATTGCGAATGATTATGCAATTAAAGATCCAGGGAATTATAACCAGCTTGCGTGCAAAGACAAACATGCCTCTCGCCTCGCAAACGGCAATTTCGCATTTCAGCTCCGCGCTCTCATTTAAAGCTAATTTAGCAAATTAGTCAGTAATGTCTCTTATTCATTGTGTTGCTCTGAGCTCATATAGCTGGTGGGTAACAGCACTGTAGTGCCGTTGCACCTTTAGCAACCCTCATTTAACGTCAGCTTCATTCTGCGTGGCACACTTTCTGCGTTTATGACTGATGTCAGGGGAATACTTTAGTGGAACAGTTATGAGAGAGAGAGAGAGGATCTGAGAGCACAAATGCATCAGCAGCTCATTTATATATTTATCCAGAGATCTGATATTGGAGTTTGTTCATTTTCAACTCTCGAAAGTGTTCCGCTGCAAAATTTACATCGCAAAGGTGAAACATCATAAGTGCTTCTGAAGTGTCTTTACTCAGATGGTGTAATGCTGCTCAGAAGTGGCATCGGTGCATTTACACAACAGTTGCAAGTGTGTACTTTGAAATGAGGAAACAAGGTGGGTCAAAGATGGCATTTAATCTGGCGTTCGTGCAGCTTTGCATATTTGCATTGAATTTTAACAAGACAAAAAGCAGCTTTGTCTCTTCACCGAATGAGCTGTACTGCGTTCGTCCATTCCCTAAGCAACAAGAACAAACACCTGTCAGTAATCCTCAAAGTTGTTTAGAATTAAATGTTTTAGAGACTGTGAGACAACGCGTAACTATGTGTGCATTTGATGCACCCCTTAATGCTTCTTACGTCCTTGACGCAGCACCAGTGGCACCAAAATTAGCTACCGAAATTCATATGTTGGTCCGGTACATACTGGTTACAAAGGTACCGGTGCTATAATGGCACCAGGTTTCGATACCCAACCCTAGTCAATCATTTCCCTCTAGTTGATGTCACTCTGACGTCATGTCCAATCGGTCAAGACCACCCTGAATAAAAGAGCGTGCCAGACCACTCACCAGCTCCTTTTTGCCTCTGTTGTACCTCTGTTGTGTTAATTGCGTTGCGTTTAGAGAACAGTCTAACTGTGTATTCTGTTGTTTTGTTGTTGGCCATTTGTGTGTGTTCATGTAATCCGTCCACCATTCATATCAAACCGTTCCCTTTCTTCATTTTGTTCATTTGTGCCTTTGTCCACGAGGCTCAGATAAAGGGGACAGTTAAGAGAGTCATGTGACATACATTTTACAACACAGGACTACACTTACATTTACATTTAGTCATTTAGCTGACGCTTTTATCCAAAGCGACTTACATATGAGGACAATGAAGCAATTTACACAACTATAAGAGCAACAATGAATAAGTGCTATAGGCAAGTTTCAGGTCAGTACAGTCTAAGAAGGAAAGTATTAGTAATATTTTAGTAATTTATTTATTTTTATTTTTTTTGAGTACAGTTAGTGGTATATCCAGAGAGGCAATTGCAGATTAGGAAGTGAAGTAGAGACTAAATAGTTGAGTTTTTAGTCGTTTTGTGAAAACAGCGAGTGACTCTGCTGTTCTGATGCAGTTAGGGAGTTCATTCCATCAACTGGGCAGATTGAGCGTGAGCGTTCGCGAAAGTGATTTCTTCCCTCTTTGGGATGGAACCACGAGGTGGCGTTCATTCACAGTACGCAAGTTTCTGGAGGGCATATAGATCTGCAGAAGTGAGAGCAGATAAAAAGGAGCAAAGCCAGAAGTCGCTTTGTAGGCAAACATCAGAGCTTTGAATTTGATGCGAGCAGCAACTGGCAGCCAGTGCAAACGGATGAGCAGCGGAGTGACATGTGCTCTTTTAGGTTCATGGAAGACCACTCGTGCTGTTGCGTTCTGGACTACACTTGTGTATAGTGGACTGCTCTTGTGTATTACCGCAAGGATAATCAGTTAATTGTGAAGCTTGTCACTTTGCTGGTTGTGTACTTTTAGTATCGGTTCTGGGTTTTATTTTTGTAAAACGTTTTATTTTAATAAAACCAAAATTCCAGCTCTACACCAGAGGCTGTAAATTAGAAGCAAGGGCCCTTGCATTTGCATTTAGGTTATGAATTCAGTAGAGCAGACAGTGAGTTATGAAAAACAGACAGAGTGGACGTGTCTGAGAGCTGCGTTTAACATTTGTTATTTTCCCCAAATGATTCTGAATTCAACAACACATTTAAAACATCCCATTCCAGAAACAACAACACGAAGACAAGTTCAAAGCGGTTTCATTAAATAGTGTGAATGAACAGAACTGGGTGTTTTCATGAGAGAATACTGTGCAGGATGCATTATTAGAAAGTGTAAAAGTTAGATTTAATTTTGGGGAAAGCAAACAGACAGTGTGGGACAGTAAATTTCCTGTACCGCATCAACACAAATCTATTTATTCCATATCAGCAAGCTAATCCCCTGACACCTGTCAGCCAATCACTGCATGAGAGCACTGTCAGCTCATGTCACATTATGCCAGAAAATGATAGTAATGGGGCAAAAATAGCAAGACTATCAAATGCAATTTCTCTTGACACAAAAAAATTGACACAAAAGACAACAGTTTTTAGTTTGAAATTGATTTCAAATAAATTATGCTTTCTCTTCATCTACTAAAATATTAAGCAAGACAATTGTTTTAAACATTGAGAATATTAACAAATATGTCTTGAGTTTTTAATTTTCTTGAGTTTCAAAAAAGTTTTTGAGATTTTATGACTTTTAGCGCTAGTTCTACCAGGAAGACATAATGTCATGTCACTCATCACAGTTTCAGCCAATAGCCACAGGACAATAGGAATACCTAGTGTTATGTCACATATCACAATCAGCTCCAACCAATAGTAAAACTGGTCAAGACGATCTGCTGCAGTTCAAACTGAGCATCAGAACGGAGAAGAAAAGGGAAAAGGGACTGTGGCATGGTTGTTGGTGTCAAACGGGCTGGTCTGAGTATTTCAGAAACTGCTGATCTATTGGGATTTTTACGCACAACCATCTCTAGGGTTTACAGAGAATAGTCAAGATTCTTTACAGAGAAGAAAATATCCAGTGAGCAGCAGTTCTGTGGGTGCTAATGCTTTGTTGATGCCAGAGGTCAGAGGAGAATGGTCAGACTGGTTGGAGCTGATAGAACGGCAACAGTAAATCAAATAAGCACTCGTCATAACCGAGGTATGCAGAAGAGCATCTCTGAAAGCACAACATGTCCAACCTTGAGGTGGACGGGCTACAGCAGCAGAAGACCACACCGGGTGCCACTCCTCTCCGCTAATAACAGGAAACTGAGACTACAATTCGCACAGGGTCACCAAAATTGGACAATAGGAGGTTGGAAAAAACGTTGCCTGATCTGATGAGTCTCAATTTTTGCTGCAACATTCAGATGGAAGGGTCAGAATTTAGCATCAACAATATGAAACTATGCTGCTTTGTATCAACAGTTCAGGTTGGTGGTGGTGGTGTAATGGTGTGGAGGATATATTATTGGCACACTCTGGGCACAATAGTACCAATTGAGCATCGTGTCAAAACTACAGTCTACCTGAGTATTGTTGCTGACCATTTCAATCCCTTTATGACCACAGTGTACCCATTTTCTGATGGCTACTTCCAGCAGGATAACGCGCCATGTCAAAGCGTGAATCATCTCAAACTGGTTTCTTGAACCTCACAATGAGTTCACTGTACTCAAATGGCCTCCACAGCCACCAGAACTTAATCCAATAGAGCACCTTTGAGATGTGGAGAAACCAGGGCCAGATTAATAAATGGCCATTTTGGGTACAGGCAAAGTGGCCCGTGTGCACTTAGGGCCCCTGCGAGGGGAGAAAAAAGACTGATTTTTAGTGTCTATTAAGGCTAAGTGCAAATAGTGTACCTCATAGGAATAAACTAGCTAAGCGATTCCTGCATTGACGATTGATTGACAGAGACAAGATAACTAAAGAGCGCAACAAGCAGACGCGTGTGTGGTGTAGCTCGTGAAGCGCATTATCTTTTAACGCATTCGATCATGAACCTGGCTCGAATCCAGCATCTAATAAACACGGTCTTCTTTTTTCCCCCACTACATACCAGATTGTACCTACTCTTCATCACAAGGGAGACAAGTAGGAATCATTAATAAGTAAATGTATTATGGAGGACTGGAGGATTGGAGAGGCGTTGTATCCAAATCATATGCATTACAAGTTTGTAGAAGTTATACATTAAAAATACCCTAAATTTAATTTTTAGTACTGCTTCAGTGAACTTAAGTATATTTAAATCCATTAACTTTCACTAGTTGTATTAGATTTTTTTTCAAAGTGTGCTTTAAAAGCTTCAAAAAAAAAGTTAAATCTTTGTAGACTAGAAATACATGTACTGTATATCATTTATGTAAAAAATGCAGGCAATACGTTAAAGATTCATTTTATTTAAAAAATATTATATTAACCTATTTTCTAATTCAACTATAGGTGTGCAACTAGGTAGGTGTCCTACAGGACATTGTGCCCAGGGGCCTGGGTGGAACGGAAGATTCGCATCATAGATGTGCAGCCCACAAATCTGTGGTAACTGCCTGATGCTTTCAGGTCAATATAGACCAAAATCCATGAAGAATATTTTCAGTACCTTGCTGAATTTATGCCACGAAAGGTTAAGGCAGTTCTGAAGCCAAAAGGGGGTCCAACCCGGTACCAGTAATTTGTACCTAATAAAGTGGCCGGTGAATGTACATCACACAAATAAAAAAAGGGGTCAAAAGTAAACAATACAAATGGATTAAAATGCAAGGCGCAAGTGACACTCCTCTTGAAACCACGAACAAACAGGGTATATATAACTTTAAAAAAAAAAATCCCAAATGCTGTAGTTATAAAAGAGGTATAATCAGCTACTTATCAAAACAGGCCATGCGTATGTGAACAATACTTTGGCTGCCATGTCCAGCATTCACTAATATCCACCCTAGCCATTCACTGACACTCTTTTGTGTGTTAATAGATTTGAAAATTGCTCCAGCGTGAGCCATAGCGCTTTACAATTCCCCATAGGATTGAAAGGTGAATGGATTTATCGAAGCAAAGGAACGCTTGTCTGCCAGTTAAGCAAACAGCAAGAAAGAAAGAGTCTATTTTATGGCATATAAAACACCCCAAAGAAATATGGCAGACCATGTAAGACTGTGCATGATGTGAAAGCACAATAGGAGGAAACGAGTAAAGGTTTGTGATTATTGACAGTACAGTAAGTGTTTTCTTTCTGGCATGCGCATTAGATGAGCAGATTCTCCCTCAGGGCTTCTTTATCTCACAGCACACGGGAAGGAATTAAAACTCAAGAGCAGCACCGCAGCTTTGATTTAGTTCACACTCTTTCCATTACAGAGCCGTGATGCTTGTACTGCAGGAAGAGCTAAATCAAACTCGCTGAGAGAAAACCCATGGTCACACAGTAGGAGAGTGCGGTTGTTAAAGCATTAAATACAGTTGGAAACAAACTGCTCTAGAAGCAAACCGATTCTGTTTCAGCGGTATTTCACATGGGCTTTCAATAAAACCTCTTCTTTTTGCCAAAGAGGTACTAAAATTTCAACAAAGGGAGACTTTATCAAGTATGCCATTCATTTTGGAATAAAAAAAAAAAAACAACACATTACCACTTTTTCTTCTGTTGAACACAAAAGTTTGATTTATTTTGAAGAGACCTGAAAATCTGTAACTATTGACTTTAATAGTATTTAAGTCTTCTACTATGGAGGTCAATAGTTACAGGTTTTCAGCTTTATTCAAAATATATTTTTTTAGTTTAGCAATGGAATAAAGAAATTTGGAACGGTTTGGAACCACGCGAGGTGGTAAATACTGATTAAACTTTCACTTTGGGGTGAACTATGCCTTAAAGTGCCGGATGAAGTCTATTTGTGTGAATAATAGACTAACATTTAAGTTATGAAACAAATACAATTATATGAGTATTTATATATTTCAGTATAAAGATATAGCTCTGAAATATTACATAAGCATGTTTCAATTACTATATCAGCAAATGTGTCAAACAATATTTTTGCTCCTTCGTCAAACTACTTATTTAAAATGAGCTGAATCAACACAATGTTTGAGGTCTTTTTACTTAGTACTTAATTGTTTGTTCAATCCACTTAAACTTGTAAAAACAATAAGGTTAACTTTAGGCTTAAGGCACAGTTCACCCAAAAATAGAATATTCTGTTCAAACAGGTCTGCCTTTCTCTCATCTATTGAACACAAAAGAATATACTTAGAAAAATGCTGAAAACCTGTAACGGTTAACTTTCATTTCTTTTTCTTACAATGGATGTCAATGGTTACAGATCTACTTGTCCTTGTTTACTCATACTTTACTCGTTTCAAACCTGTCTGACTTTCTTTCATCTATTGAACACAAAAGAATTGCTGAAAACCTGTAGCTGTTGACTTTCATATTATTTGTTTTTCCTACTATGTTTGTCAATGGTTACAGATTTCCAACATTATTCATAATATCTTCTTTTGTGTTTAACAGAACAACAACAACAACAACAACAACAAAAATCAAACTGATTTGGAAAAAGTGTTACGGCCCAAACTCCAAAACTGGCTTGAATAACAAAAACATTCAAGGTTTGAGCCGAACATATGAAAGACACAGACGTTTGAATTGTTAAAGTGACGTCCCGTCAATATGTTTAATTTTCCATAAATCATACGTTTTTAAAAGAGACAAAACATTAACAAAAATCAAGTTGACAGGTAAGGCAGCTAAGGTAAACAGGTCTCTGACTATACTGTTTTACCTAAACCCCCGTGAAAGGAATAAAAATAGGTGAGTCTTCCAGGCCACTGCTTACCTTCGCTAAACTAAATAAATAACAAAACGTGACTATGAAATAAAACCTCTACCTGCTACAAAACAAAGTATCAAAATAAAGAAACTAGTTAACACATTACAAACTAAGAATCAAAAGATTAACAGGAACAAAACACTAAATGGAGCGGCATCTAGATGAATGATTGCCGGGCTTGCGGAGCCATTGGTGAGCAATTAAATTGTTTGATGAAGGATCTCTAAGTTAAAAGTTTAGTTCACTCAAAACTGAATATTCCCTTGTTTACTTGTCCTTGTTTCAAACCTGTCTGACTTTCTTTCTTCTGTTGAACACAAAATCTAATAGCTAGAAACATGTTAAAAACCTGTAACCATTGACTTCCATAGTATTCATTTTTCAATGGTTACAGGCTTTTAGCTTTCTTCAAAATATCTCATTTCACATTCAACAGAAGAAAGAAACTCAAAGATTTGGAACCACTTGAGGGTGATTTAAAAGTCTGTCACTTTTTTTGTTTTTTGGGTTAACTATAACTTTAAGTTAAGACCCAAGATACGAAACTTTCTGACAGATTACAATATATACGGTCTATGAGCTCTAGAAAACAGCAACAGCTCCCATTCCAACAAGCAGCGATGCCGTCAGAGGTCTTCAATCATAATTACCTACTGGCCTCCCATCAAAAGTGGCGCTCTGCTCTCTGCCGCCCATCCACTAGTACATTTATGAGCCCGTAAGGCCTCTGTGATCGCGGCAGAATCTTTTAAAAGCGTTGCGCATTGAAGTCAGATGGAATAAAACCTTTACTGTGACCCAATCAATGTGAGAGACAGGCAGTAATAGAAGCTGAAGAAAGGCTGACTTCACACCACCTGTGAAAAAACACCATCTCCATGGCACTTGTCAGTAGGGACGAGAGGAACGCTCCAGTATTAGCATGCCGTCACATTAAACGTTCTTCTAATTGGGCTAATTGTAGCTCGTATACATGAGGGACTGCAGAATGAAGAAAAGCGAGGCCGACTTCTGAATAAATCTGATAAATGAACGTGCATTTCACACCATATTACAGAGCTGTGAGTTTGTTTTTCCCATTTCTCAGTAACTTTCCATGCACCTTCTTCTCACTTCCCATATGGCAATCTTTAAAAGTCTGTATTGCCTTTCACTGAAGTCAATTTTGTTTCAAGTGTGGCCATGTTTCTTATCACAGAATTCCCCACTGCCAATGATATTGAGAAGCTCCTGTATTTCTCTGTGTGTGTGTGTGTGTGTTTATGTAGGTATGTGTGTGTGCACAGGTGGATTGACGTTCTCTCCTGAGGCATATCAGCCTTGACAGATGAAAGCAATGGCATTGTGGGCCGGCGTGGTGTTAAGTAATTGCTTTCTGACTTCACTGGGGGGATGTAAATAGTTTGAAGCATGAAGCATTCAGATTATGCCAATTGAACAAAGCAATCCTGATAGAGCACCGCATAAATGCACCAAGCAGGCGCAGGAGCACACAAGGGTCAAAAGCAGAAAAAATGACCAAATGTTTGGAAGATTTCAATCTATTTGACAACTAACTTTTAAAAAATATATATACACAGTACAAGCTGAAGCCCTACTGTATACACTCACCGGCCACTTTATTAGGTACAACTGTCTAACTGCTTGTTAAGGCACATTTTTAATCAGCCATTCACACCGCAGCAACTCAATGCATTTAGGCATGTATATGTAGCAGAGGCATGTAGATGTAGCATAGAGCAACCAACTCCTATGCGGAAGATTGCCTGTTCGTTACCAGATCAGAGCGGGTTGGGTGGCAGAGCACCTACAGGGTTATATAGACATGGTCAAGACGATCTGCTGCAGTTCTGAGCATCAAAATGGGGGGATGGTGATTTAAGTGACTTTGAGCGTAACTTGACTGTTGCTGCTAGACGGGCTGGTCTGTTTCAGAAACTGCTGATCTGGGATTTTCACACACAACCATTTCTAGGGTTTACAGAGAATGGTCTGAAACAGAGAAAATAGACAGTGACCGGCAGCTCTGTGGGCACAAATGCCTTGTTGATACCAGGAGGAGAAAAAGGGGGTCCAACCTGGTACTAATAAGGTGTACCTAATAAAGTGGCCGCTGAGTGTACAGTTGAGGTCATAATTAATAGCCCTCCTGGATTATTAGCCCTCCTGTATATTTTCCCCCCATTTCTGTTTAACAGAAACATTTTTTTCAAAACATTTCAAAACATAAAAACTAGTTTTTCATTGCATTTTACAAAAAAAAATTATAATAAGTCTAATAAAATTTACTGTAAATGCTAAAAACCTGTAACTATTGACTTCCATAGTATTTTGTCTACTATGACATAATATTTTGTCTATGGATGTCAATGGTTACAGATTTCCAACATTCTTCAAAATAACTTCATTTGTGTTTAAGGGAACAACAACAACAACAACAACAACAACAACAACAACAACAACAACAACAACAACAACAACAACAACAACAACAACAACAACAAACTGGTTTGAATTTTTCTTTTTTGCCCAAGTTAATTTAAAGGGATAGTTCATCCAAAACTGAATATTCTGTCATTGTTTACTCGTTGTTTTCAAACCTGTTGTTTCAGACTTTGTGTTTTTCTATGGACCTTGTTCTATTCTATTCTATAGTATTTGTTTTTCCTACTATGGATGTCAAGTTTCCAACATTCTTTATGTCTCTTCAATTGTGTTCAACAGAAAAAAAAAGCTTTAAAAAAGCCTGTTTTGGAAAACTTCATGGGTGAGCAAATGCTGACAGAATTGTTTTTTTTGGCCAAAGTATCTCTAAGTTAAAGGGATAGTTCACCTAAAACTAAAAATTTTGTCAGCATTTAGAAGAAAATGCTGAAAGCATAATAGTTTTAATAACTCATTTCTAGTAAGTGATTTTTTTCCACTTTGCCATGATGGCAGTACATAATAATTGACTAGATATTTTCAAGATACTAGTATTCAGCTTAAAGTGCAATTTAAAGGCTTAACTAGCTTATTTAGGCACGTTAGATTAATTAGGCAAGTCATTGTATAATTATGGTTTGTTCTGTACACAATCGAAAAATATTTATATTGCAAAGGGGGGTAATAATATTGATGGTTTAAAACACAATAAAATAGTTTTATTCTAGCCAAAATAAAACAAATAAGACTTTCCCCAGAAAAAGAAAAATATTATAGGACATTCTGTGAAAAATTCATTGTTCTGTTAAACATAGTTTGGGAAATATTTGAAAAAAATAGATAGATAACATAAAAAAATATAAAAATTACAGGAGGCCAAATAATTCTGACTTCCACTGTATATGCTTGTGTAGCTTCAATTTATAAACCTCTTCCAGGAAGGTTATTAAATTTGGCATATTGAGATGGGATAGTTTCAACATTAACTAAAACTAAATTTGGAGACTCTACTAAGTCAAAGTGCCACAGAGAGCCCAAATTTGCAATTATGCGTATGCTAATAACTTTTGAACCACAAAAGGCAAGGGCTTTCACATTCACAGTAGGTCATTTCCAATGCAGCACATACACCAGCTTAAATTGGGTCAAACAAGCAGAGCTGATAATAATATAGTGCATGGAACCTACTAACAGCACAAGAGCAAAATAGCCTAAGACATCCTTGTTTTGGTGAGTTAATTAGTGTTACAAATATCAGTAAATTGATGACTGCAAATTTTTTAAATATTATACAAATTATACAAAAATAAATAATCATTTTCAGAATTCACAAGCTCTCAATCTGTGGCAGAAAATCTGTCCTACGACTGAAAGACGAGAAAAACTATTGGCCAAAAATCATTATTTATTAATTGAAATAAGTTGTAAAAATGCACAATGACTGAATAATTAAACAAAACAAAACAAAAAAAGGTTACTGAAAAACTAAATAAAATCAAATAATAATTAGCAAAAATTAAAGGGTGTCATGGCGTCGCAGTGGGTAGCACAGTCACCTCACAGCAAGAAGGTCGCTGGTTCGAGCCCCAGCAGGGTCATTGGCATTTCTAAAAGGAGTTTGCATGTTTTTCCCGTGTTCGCATGGGTTTCCTCCGTGTGCTCCGCTTTCCCCCACAGTCCAAAGACATGCCGTATAGGTGAACTGAATAAGCTAAATTAGCCATAGTATGTGTGAATGTGTGTGCGAAAGAGTGTAAATGGTTTCACAGTGATGAGTTGTGGCTAGAAGGGAATCCGTTGCGTAAAACATATGCTGGATAAGTTGAGGGTTCATTCCTCGGTGGCGAACCCGAATGACTAAAGGGACTAAGCAGAAAAGAAAATGAATGAATGAATTTACTTCAAATGCTCTGCCCTCATAAAGTTTAAGAATTGGGAAGAATTAGAGATGTAGAATAAAATGAGTACTAATAAACATTGAATATCCCAATAATATGCCGGTAATAAACCTGTAGTTAAATAGTATTAGTTAGTATTTAAACTAAAGTGTTACTAATTAAAGAGAAATTGTAAATAAGGTAGCTAAAATCCAAAAAAATTCTAAAAATAAAGTTTAATATTAAATTTACATTTATTCATTTAGCAGAGTGTCACAAATCTGCTAGTGGAGTGATGACAAGTTGGTTTCTCATTATAATTCATAGTGGTGCTTTCTCATCCTATGAGAAGACCCTGCTTTTAAATTATTCATGAGAGCACGTGCTTTCCAAAAGCAAGGCAGACCGGCCAAGCTGTGACCCAATAATTGGGTGAGACCACGTCTGCATGGCACAGGTCGTATGTGTATGTTTCCATGATCCACAGGGTTTGTTGCATGTTTTTTCTTGCGATGCTGTCAGGGCCAATACAGCAAAGCTGTTGGTTTGCAGTAAGCATTTTTGTCAGGAAAGCTGTATGAGAATTGGAGAATGGTGGACTTTGTCTTTTATCAGTTGAGTTTGTTACCATTCAGACACATTGCTGTATCCATGCTAATGTGGTCACACGTTTTAAATCTCTGGATTACCCACAGGGCTAATGGTTGGAATAGACTGGGGAAAGAGACCTGCTGCACTGCTATCAACTGCGTCCTCATTCAGACCTGGGAAATGTGGAGGAAAAAATCCTCCTCATTTATAGTGTTCATATAAACACGGTTATCTCTATAATGATATAACAAATTGTGGTTATGCGTATATGAAATTAGTAATAACAAATGTAGCAGGGCATTAAATTACTTACTAATAGTTTCATGGGTCTCCTCACATTTTGTGAGCTGAGTTTTTCCACTTCCCTCTTTCTCCCCTGCTCTGCAGGACACGCCTACTCCTCCCTCTGCTCGCAGTGCTCCACGCCCGTCATGAAGTATTTTTTGAAAATACTCTGAGGGAGACTTGAACCAAAATAGCAGGGTTTCATGGCCCTTTAAAGAGTGTTTCTACAGGTGGTTTGTCAACCCCACTCACCTGCATGAAGCACACTTCATAAATGCACTTTTGTTTTTTAGATGTGGGGTCTAGTGCAAATGTGCAAAACTGGTGCAAGTGTCAGTTAAAGTGTCAGAGAGATGACAGGGCATGTTTTCTACAGGTGATTTGTCAAGCCCACTCACCTGTGTGAGGCACACTCTGAGTTGCAATACATTTTGAAGTTGTCATTCTTGTAAATATGTTCCAATAGTTTGATTTGAATCTGATTTTATGTAAAAGTTTCAGAAACATCAGGAACAATGTAATGACGTAACATAATCACAGATCGCTTTGATCTGAATTATAAAAAGATTTGACTCAAAAGAATTTGTCAATCAGTCATTGCTAATGAACACATGGCAGCACAAGTCTGCAATCTGCAATCACGGGAAACTCTCAGATCTGAGAAAAAACGTTTCTAAATTGATGCTGAAATATATGCAAGACATCACCAGGCCAATTTTTCCCCATATTACCCGCAGAGCCTGTGAGATTCATGCATGAATGCAACCGAGTCTGAAGCAAAACATGAGTATACATTAATTGCCACTGCACAGCTATGAATAAACGAGCAGCACATTTAGCCCTAAATGCGCAAACTACTCAAACTCTCGAGGAGAAACGGGAAAATGCACCCTGGAGCCAGACACAAGGGCCAGAATCTGAGTAAACACATTTAGCATGTCTCAAAAAACCTCTCATCGACTTTCTGCTAATTGCTGCAATATGGAACCGAAAAGGCATGAAGATCCCAGACAGCAGCTCTTAGTAATGTATTTATATGCAGTGGAATTAGTTCAATTTTAAGGCTGCATAATTCACCTATAAAGCATCGCCCGGCTCTTTTAGATTCCCTTATCTTACATCAGGGAGAGCAGAAACTCTCCAAAGCCAAAACTGCAGAGTTTCATGCTTTCATGGCCTGTCAAACTCCATCAGGACTGAGATCTACACCCATGTGACTGATGTACTTTCAGCAACACAAGCTCCGTTCACTCACACTTCAGGACAGATTTTTTTTTCCCACTGAAAAATCTACTTTTTCAAACCCATCCTTGACGGTTTGTCTGGCTTTCACCAAAATTGGCTCAGATTATCTTCAGAATGTGCTAAAAAAAAAAAAAAAAAAAAACTGTTTAAAGATTTCTGAAACCATTCTTGTGAAAATAAATTTGGCTAACATCACATTAAGGACATATCTGCGTAATTAAGTTTTGGCAAATTCAGCCCAAATTTTGTAGAGTCAATTACTAGAAGCAAGATATGAAAATTGATATTATTTTGACAATAATTCTCAAGGCTGGTCTGTTTTTGGCATGAGAAATGATATCCAATTTTGCACTGTTGGCTATATAGAATGTTTTAATAAAATGCTATATTGAATTAATGCATTAATAATAGCATGCTGCATTAAAACTACTTAAAGACATTTGAAAAAGCCCTACCTTGTAATCAAATTGCAATATTTTGTTAACCATATCTAAATAAATAAAATGTGTATATTACAATTATATAATATAGTAGGTACTTCTCAAAATAAAAAATAATAAAAAATAAACTAATAAATATATAAACAAACAGCGAAAGCAACGATAAAAATTGTCACAACCACTAGTGATTTAGCCTATGCAGATTGTTAGAGAACTAGACATCTGCCACTACTTGAACTATGAAGTACAACTAACATGATGCTTAAAGACAATCATATACCGCTACAGCTCTGAACAATCTAGACTGACACACACAAATCTTTTGTTGGTTCTTGTTTACCTGTAACTTTACGAAGCAAAGTCTTGCCATGTTTACTGCTCCTTGTTTTGTTCATTGTTTATCCTGTTTGCTGCAAGCACTGACCTCTGCCTGTGACCATAGCCGCGTTTCCACTATCGCGCCTAAAGTGAGCGAGCCAGGGCGAGCCAAGGCCAGTGGCGTTTCCACTGTCACTTCCGGGGCCTAATCGGGCCAAAGCGGGGCTTTCTTGGGGCCAGCGGCCGGCCTTTTTCGGCCCGCCGAATACCTTGGGCCAAAGAGGGCCAGCCGGGGCTTCGGGGCGGAGTAAAAGGAGAGGCGGGCACAGTTTTCCGATCGCACACGAGTATATGCGCCAAACACATAAACAAACAAATAAATAAGAGAAAGAAAACATCTGGAACAAATTATAGGCTGGGGTCTTTTTTGCATATGATCGCCCTCATGTTTCTCTTTTAAATGTAAGGTTGTTGCATAAAATGATAGTTTTAATAAGTCACTTTTCTTTGCTGCATCTCTTTGATGTTTCAATAACGCATACTAATCTTTACACCATATTAAAGACACAGCAGACAGTAAAGGTTTTCAAGAGGTTTTGTCAAGTTTAATAAGTGTCTTTGCGCGTTTAGATGCCTGTGCTTGTGTGAGACCGAGGAAAAGAGCGCTCCATTCTCTGTTGATGCCGCGAGAGGCTTTTTTCTTTTCTTTTTATTGTTTTAATTTATTTGGGAGATAATACACTATATGAATACAACAGAAAGACATTAAACTTTACAAATTTCATGTCCGCTTTTGTAGGCTCAAAACAATAGTGTCATATCTAGATAAAATAGCCTAAGCTAAATAATTTAACGAATTACAAATATCAGATAGGCCTATAAAAAAATCACATTAAATAAATAAACCAATATAAAACTAACCAAAGCTATAGCTATAACAATTAGGTACTATATCAAACTGTTTCAAATTTATATTTAACTTTCATTTTTCAAAAGCCTCTTTGAAAAAAATAAAAAAATAAATAAACACCGGAAAATGTTTTAAATATTATTTATAAAGTATTTGGATACGATGATATTAATCAAATCATGCAAACGGAGCATTTTCGGGGTGAGTGAACGCAGAAACTAGGCGACCTTTTTTTCTGTCTGCAGCTGCGCAGCACTTTTTTGACGGGGAAAACTGCAAGTTCAAAATGTGTTCTGTGTCCTCAAACAAGTGTGTGTGTTTTTATATAACATGCTAAAATTAAAAAAGGAAATATAAAATACATAAAGAGCTTTATTAGTGCATAGCTGCTGAGCGCAACGAAATATAGGCAATATTTTATTACGTGCTGCTCTTATGTGCTGAAACACTGAACAATTTCATTTACTTGAGATATAATAAGCAACATCTTTAAATAAAGGGAATCACCTATTAAGTGTCGTAAAGCCTATAGGGAAAAAAAAAATCATGTTTCAGTTCTCTCCGGAGCATTTGGGATGAATGTTGGACAGATTCTGTCTAGAAGATGTTATAAAATACATTTTATATCGAGTTATTAACAGAGAATTTTATATAGGTGGTGTTATATTATGGATGTGTGCGCTCCCTGTGCTGGGTCCCTCCGTTGGTGGCAAGACCACTGGATTTCGATGCCAGTCGGTCGGCGAGTAAATGAATATGATGAATGAAAACACACAGGCATGTGCGTATAGACATGCGTTGTACTGCTGTACAGTAACGTGTCATTTGTTTGTTTTGGTTGTCCTAATTTTAATAGTTTCGTGATGATGTGCTTTATCTGCATGATTCTCGCTGAAGTGGGCGGTTTGAGTGACGTTCGATTTGAGGGATGTTCTGGGGGCGGGGTTTGCTGACGCGCTGCAAGCTACAAGCCCCACAGTGGAAACGCGACATGATTTCGGCCTCACTGCTCAACCTCCCGGGCGATTGGCCCGGCCTGGCCCGATATAAGCCCTGGCTCGCACTGGCCCGATAGTGGAAATGCGGCTCATGACTATGCTTTTGGAGAACCCTCATGATACCGTTTGCTTCTGTCAACTATTGCCTGCCTGAAAATAAACTGCGTTTGGACGCTCAACTTTGTTGTCACCACATCCTTCTGAATTCCCCGAATGCTCCAGATCCTCTCAAATTTCCTGAATGGTGGGTGACAGATTCTCCCGAATTCCACAAATGCTGGGCACCACATCCTTCCGAGTCCCACACATGGCCGGAGCCACCACCTGAGTTCCATGAATGGCCAAAGCCTTCACCTGAGTCCCACGAATGGCTACCAAAGCCGTGTGTCTTCCCAGGGCCGCCAGAGCCATGTAAACCTTTGGTGCCACCAGAGACATGTACCGGCAGTGAACCGGCAGATCCTCCTAATCCTAAGCCTTCTGACTCAAGTTGTTTGAACCACCAGAGCCTCCTGACCGACTGGGGTTGTCTGAACCACCAGTGCTTCTTGAACCTAGGCTTCCTGACCCACTGAGGTCATCTGAACTGCCAGTGCTTCTTGACCCTAAACCTCCAGACTAACTGAAGTTGTCTGAACCACCATTGCTTCTTTAACCAGAGCATCCTGACCTACTGGGGTCATCCAAACCACCTATGCATCCTGATTCCAAGCCTCCTCATCCACTGGGGTTGTCTGAACTGCCTGTGCTTCCTAAATCAGTGCCTCCTGACTCACTGAGGTTGTCTGAACTGCCTGTGGTTCCTAAACCAGAGTCTCTTGACCCACTGGGATTGTCTAGACCACCACTACCTCCTGACCCACTGGGATTGTCTAAACTGCTAGTGCCTCCTGACCCACTGGGGTTGTCTGACCCATCAGTGCCTGCTGAACCAGAGCCTCCAGACATACTTCAGCTTCATGCTCCAGATCCTCCACAGCTCCACGCTACAGGCCCTCTGTAGTTCCATGTTTCAGGACCTCCACAGCTTCTCACTCCAGGCCCTCCACAGCTTCAAACTCCAAGTACTAGGAGCCTATGCAGATCACTGGAGAAGTATACATGAACTACAACTACCATGATGCCTTTGCGCCAATCAACTCCCACTACAGCTTTGAACAAATATGGACTGATGCACAAAAGCACTCACTAACAGGTGAAGATCATTCTCACTGATTACCAGGACTATAAACACAGCACACACACTCGTCTTTGCTGAGTCTCGTTTACCTGTAACTTTACAAAGTGTTTCCTAGTCCAATCTTGCTTTGTTTCCTGACCCTTGTTTTGTTCTTTGTTTATCCTGTTTGCCGCCAACACTGACCTCTACCTGTGACGCTTTCGGAGTAAAAGAAATACCATTTAAACGGTAAAAGAATACCGTTTGTTCATGTTGACCATTACCTGCCTAACAAAGCTGTAAATAAACTGCATTTGGACCCTTAACTGTTATACCCTGATTCCATTATTACAAAAATAAAACAAAATAAATAAATAAATAAATAAATAATAATAATAATAATAATAATAATAATAATAATAATAATAATTATTATTATTATTATTAATAATAATAATTATTATTATTATATTATTATTATTATTATATTTTTATATTATTATTATATTATCATTTTTAATAATAATAATAATAATAATAATAATAATAATAACAATAATTATTATTATTATTATTATTATTATTATTATTATTATTATTATTATTATTAATTCATTCATCATTAACTGGAGATGGATTATGATTACTAAATTTATTACTACTCAAAGACTTTTGAGATAGACTCACATTGTGATCAAAACATTTAATACTGTAATATAATACTAATATACTTCTCTTAATTTCTTCTTAAATTAAAATTAAACATGTTTTGTACATTTAAAATTAGACACATGAATCATTTCATGTTTCCACAGGATTAAAAATAAAATTCCCTAAACACAAATTAATTTATTCCAAATGAACTGAACCAGTTTCATTATTTCAAATAATTGGACATGCAAAATGATTACTATTTTTTTATAGAACTGCATTCATTTGAAAGTTGAGTTATATTTTATAAGTGTAACTTTACACCCAAGATCAAGACCACACACAAACAAGTCTGAGTTAATAAAGTGAAATAAAAAAAGAATGAATTATTCATGTTGAAACCACAGACAATAAATCATGTTATCAAGCGAGTTTCAGCTGCAAATAGACAAAGCTGGATCAAATGTCACAGTGACTGATGGAGAAACACAGCAGTTTGACTCCTGACTTCTGCCCTGATCACACTTACTGCGATTATAAAACTGCAGGTCACTGGATTATTGACCGGCTTCTGTAATACATTATTGATGGGCTGTATAATTGCCCAGAGGGATTACAAATAGGACTGCAAACTATATTTAAAATAATACATCAGGCAGTTTTCTTGCAAAAGGAAAAGTTTTTATGTATAAATCGCAATGCTGAATACATTGCAACAAATTATCATAAGATTAACTAGTTTCATTCAGTGCATGAATTCAAACAATTTCTGATCTGGTGTGTTTGCATCTGTACTCTATTACTGTATGTGGGCTGAAACAAGTGCTATTGAATGATTAAATCGCTCACAGTAAGATGTCTCTATTGTGACTGGTATCTGACAGATGACTGCTTGTTACTCTTATGGCACAATAAATGGTCATAATGTGTCAATGCACGTATGCATATATCTGCAGTTTCCTCAACTGAACTTTTTGAAGACGCTCATATTAAGTTGATGATTTTGACATGTTTTAATGATATGGAATACACTACCTGACAAAAGTCTTGGCGTTGATTCAAGTTGTAAGAGTAAAAAATTGTTGATCATTTGGAAAAGTGTCAGAAGGTTGATTATTCTGATGAATCCTCTGTTGAACTGCATCCCAATCATCACAAATACTGCAGAAGACCTACTGGAATCAGTTTGGACTCAAGATTCTCACAGAAATCAGTCAAGTTTGGTGAAGGAAAAATCATGGTTTGGGGTTACATTCAGTTTGGGGGCGTGCAAGAGATCTGCAAAGTGGATGGCAACATCAACAGCCTGAGGTATCAAGACATTTGTGATGCCCACTAAATTACAAACCACAGGAGAGGGCAAATTCTCCAGCAGAGCAGGATAGCACTCCTAATGCTGTGTTCACACCAGATGCAGAAGAAGAGTCAAGCGAGAGTGATTTACATGTTAAGTCCAGGCAAAGACACCATTAGACACAATGTGGCCCGATACGTGTGAATGAGGGGACTCACATTACGCAATTCGCTTGAATGAAAGCGCAAGAGTTCAGCTTTTTGCACGACTCATGCACTTTAGGCATATGACACGCGTTTCACACGAATCACCCGAGTTGGAAAATCTGTTCTTCATTTGCGCCGTGTTAACCAATCAGGAGCTTTCTCTCATAAGGGTGTGATTATTAGTAGCGCCTGTTGTTGGTGTCCCGGGGGGAAATCCTCCTGCCGACACCGGACAACAGTTTATCAAACTGGGCTCGGCTCTGTCGGAAGCACTGCTGAAAGCTTCAATCATCCAGGTACAGTTTCTGGAGGAGTTTATTAGCTCATAGAGCTTGGTGCACCTCAGAATAGATCTAGTGGACTCAGGCATGGCTCCAAACAAATATACGCTATTTTTCAGTCTTCCTAAAGCACATAAACACAGCTATTCTCACAAAAAATCCATGTTAGCCATTTAGCAACGAAGCTAGACAGACAGGCAGACAGAGGCCCTGCCCATGACGCAAATCAATATCGATTGTGAAGTGAATTTGATGCACGAGTGAAGTGGATTTGACGCGCGAATGAAGCGAGTAAATCGAAATGTTCACACGTCTATTTACACATGAATGTCGTGATTAATCTGCGCGTACCACATGTGGTGTGAACACAGCATCATACTTCAGCCTCCAAATCAAAGTAGAGGTCTGCATAAATTTCCGAATAAATCGCGGGAGCGGTCGGTAACGGGTT